>NC_053028.1:316611844-316911844 GCF_003073215.2 Triticum urartu
GCCTCTAAGTCGTGCTTCGACACGTAGGAGATATAGCGGCATCGAGGGCGTTACAAATTCCCAGTGGGTGGGTGGGGGGGGGGGTTGGATGAACAGGACCCCGTGGTAGTAGAGGTCGTTTCCGCTAGATGAACAGGACCCCGATCAAGCCGGTTGGGGGTGGTTGAACAGGACCCTGTGGAGGGCTGGATGAACAGGTCCCCGTGGAGGGCTGGTTGAACAGTAGCCGGTGGAGGGCTGGATGAACAGTAGCCCGTGGAGGGGTGGTTGAACAGGACCCCGTGGAGAGGGCTGGTTGAACAGTAGCCGATGGAGGAGTGGTGGAGGCTGGATGAACATGAGTCCGTGGATGAACAGTCGCAGGTGGAGGCTGGAGGAGGTCGACGGTGGATGAACAGTAGCCCGTGGAGGCAGTCGACGGTGGAGATGAACAGTATCTCATGGAGTCCCATTTTGCGGTACGCCACACCCCTCCCGATGAACAGGACCCCCGTTTCAACCGTAGCGCTCCAGCACAAGTCCGTTTCCTCCGTTTTGCGGTACGCCACACCCCTCCCGATCAACAGGACCCTGTTTCGACCATAGGAGGTCCAAGAGAAGTCCGTTTCCTTCGTTTTGCGGTACGCCAGACCCCTCCCGATGAACATGATCCCGTTTCGACCATGGCCGCTCGACCACAAGGCTGTTTCCTCCGTTCTGTGGTACGCCAGGCCTCGTTTCGATCGGCTGTTCCGTCCAAGCCGGTTGGCTCCCGATGAACACGACGACGACGTAGTTTGTCCATTCTGACCCAGCCATGTACACGAGCCCTGGCCGTACGTATGCACGAGTAGGTGTTAGAGACCCCGCCCGTATGTACGTATGTGGCCGTATTTACCTTCTTGCACCCTGTATGTACATATGTGTACATGCTACGTGCGCGCCTCTACTACAACACGTGCGCGCCTATACTACGACACGTGCCCTTCCTTACACGGCCACGGTTCATCGCTGCAGCCTGCAGATAGACCGATCGTATGTACGCACACGTTCACGACCAGAATGACAACACTACGTACGCTTCGACCAGGTGGGTCCTGACTATCAGGCACTTCCTTGCGTGCGAAGATGTAGCTGGTGGGTCCCAGTAGTCAGGGGGAAACATTTTTTTCACAAAATACGGTGGCCTGTCCGGTGGGTCCGTGCTGTCAGGTGGAGGAATCATTATTTTGTGCGTAATAAGGAGGCACTTCCTTGGCGCGGCCGTGGACCCAACTGTCAGCCTCTCCACGAACAGTACTCTTCCGATGGAAGTCGTTCGTTGACCACATTGACCATGTCGTGTCGAGAGCACCAAGGCAGTGGACAACGACGAGGCCTAGGAAGGGGACGACACGGAGCAGGGGAAGACGTGGTAGTGGATGCCCACGCGGAGAGGAGTACGAGGGTTCACTGGTTCGGCTTCAGTGTGAGGCTTCCGTCGCCGTAGAGTAACATGGGGTATGGATGAGTAGACGGATGGCCTGGCCAGCGGTGGGAGTAGTAGGGGGTGGTGAGGCCTCCGCGGCAGCACAGCCGGTCACGGGAGGCAGGAGCAGGCGGCACGACCGACGCTGGTTTGGGCGGCTGGAGCAAGAAGACCAGAGGTTGAAGAAGCACTACGGCCGTTGGATGGACATCGTACGGCCACTGGAGCTAGAATCGCTCATATTGACTAAGTTGACAAAGCCCTCCATCCCCGTCAACTTAGTAGGCCCACAAGTCAGCCTCCCACTATGGTGGGTCCCAGCTAGCAAGGGGAGTATTCATTTTTTTGTGCGTAATAAGGAGGCACTTCCTTGCGTGCGAAGATATAGCTGGTGGGTCCGAGCTGTCAGCGGGAGTATTCATTCTTTTTGGTGTAATAAGGAGGTACTTACTTGCGTGCGGCCATGTACCATGTGGGTCCCAACTGTCAGCCTCTCCATGTACATCCCTCTTCTGATGTTGTCATTTGTTGATAATGTTGACCACGCCGTGCCGAGAACATCAGCGTGATGGACGACGGCGAGACCCAAGAAGGGAATGACCCAGAGGCGGCGAAGCCACAGCAGTGGAGGGATGTGGGTGAGTAGAGGGATGGCCTGGCCATCGGTGGGAGTAGTAGGGGGCGGTGAGGCCTGCATGGCAGCACACCCGGCCACGGGAGGCGGTAGCAGGCCGTCCCGCTGGCGGTGGATTTGGCGGCTAGAGCAAGAAGATCAGAGATTGAAAAACACGACGACCGTTGGATTGACATCCAACGGTTACGTCTGCTAGAATCGTTTGTTGACGTATATAATAAGTAAAAAAAATCTTGCATACGCGTCAACTTAATAGGCCCACAAGTCATACCATTCCCTATTTTTTTAATAATTTATATATAGCTCATTGCAACTTCTTATGAAATTTATTACAGTCCGTTTTTTTGTTGGCCAGGGCCAGGGTTAAAAATTTAAATGAAATTTCGCATATTTCTATGGGTTCCAAACTATTTTTAATGCTGAAAGTCGAGCCATATTTAAAGTACTTTGAAGATATATTTAAATTAGGTTAAAGCCCAGTGAAATTGGAATCTGAAAATGTGAAAAAATTCAGAAATTATAAAGTAATCGCCAATTTGTCATATGTTTTTATATTTACAGCCCATTACATTTTACTTTCAAGATTAGCAGGCGTCTTGAAAGAGTTGCAGCCCATCAGGGCATAGAAAAATAAGTAGGCCTGGATTGGGTATTCTTCAGAGAAAATAAACTGCGCTCATTTTCATAAAGAAAAAATAGCCGGGCTGGTCATGTAGTGAACATAAAATATAAGCCTGGGCTAGATGGGCCACAACCCAGTTGAAACCCTGCTCCGTCTCAACAATAACAAAAAAATACTGCTCGAGCAGCTACGTCCCAGGTGTCAGCCGATCTTGTGCCGTTCTCTTGTCTATTGAGTATATACGCTGACAATGTTGTGGGTCCTAGATGTCAGGAAACCACTAGGAGGAAGCATTCTCTTTTTCCATACGCTGACAATGGAGTATATATAACAAAAAAATGAGGAACTTCCTTGTGTCCGGCCATGGCCATGGTTGGCCCCTACTGTCATCCTCTCCACGTACAGTGCTATGCCGATTCCTCTTGTTTATTGACCATGTTGACAACGCGAGAGGGCGGCCAGCGGTGAGCGCACCAAAGTGCGTGGAGGACGACGACGAGGCCTCGCACGTCGGCGTTAACGATTTAGGAGACGATGAGGCAGTGATGCGTGCACTAAGGCACAGCGAGCCGTGGGAGGCGGAAGCAGGCGGCCCCACCGACGCTGATTTGGTTTTGGCGGCTGGAGGAAGATAGGACTGAAGAAACACGACAGACTGTAAAAGCACCAGGAGTACTTAACAACCTTAACTGAAACCAGCAGGGGCACTTAACAACCATAGCTAAAAGTAGTATGAGTACTTATACAGGTTCAACCATACAAAGCACGCCTCAAACAGTGCTACATTGCCTACAGTTAACCAAGGGTGAGGCCGCCAAACCCCAGGACAAGGCCCATGCGCCACCCCGTGCACCCACAACCTTCTGAAAGCGACTTCATCTCGCAATGTGGTCAATAAATAGGATATTCGCTTTAGAGCCATGGAAAAGCAGGAACATAATCTTATGTCCTATTCACCTAGATGGACGGGCCTTCATTATTTGAGACCACCCATGAATAAGTATATTTTCACCTCCAAGGGGAATGCAGTAGGTCGACATAAACATCATGCTGTGACCAAGTGAAAGTCTGACCCGACCATGGTCAGGCATCTATATAGGAACAATAGAACTGGGCAGTTTCTGTTTCAAGAAGATCACAACTGTAAAACTGCGTATAAGCAAGAGTTTATGAACAACATATATAATAGAAAACATCTCGTACCATAAGTTTCTCGACATAGTTGGACCTGTTCAACGAGTGCAGTAGTGGCACACATATCCCACGTGGCCTTCCACCATTGAAACGCCCCATAAGGACCTCAAGACGATCAATAAAGTGTAGGGACTTGTGGATGTCGTCCTAGTCAACTTCAGTGCCATCAGTAACAGCCGAGTTCTTATAGAATAACAAACGAGTAGCCTGCTTAACTCTGAAAAAACCTACACGTGCCACCAATTATAAGAAAATATTAGTTAGAAGTAGCATTTTCGTGAGAGATTCGTTGCTACTTATAAAGTTAAATTGTGATTAGTTAGATAGAATAGGTGGATTTAGAAGTAATCGAGGCAACAAGCAAGAACCAGATACAAAACTAACATGGATGAACAATTGGAATGATGTTGGGGTGGAAGATCGCAGTGAAGATGAGACCTGGTTCTGCTATTTCCATCAACATTGTACGCCAACTTTCAATCCGTAACACTTGAGAAAGTTTATCCAAGTTCGACCATAAAAAAAGCAGCGATCTTCTTGGTTCATGAACCCAACTCAGAACTTATATCCATGGCTTGTCTTCACTGTGACCATTAAACTGGTGTATTCGGTTATGGCAAGGCCGAGCATCCTGAGTACTTGTGTTCTGGCAGATCAAGGAATGCACTGCAGGAAAAATAATATGAGAACACAATGTATTCCCTATCCAAATCTAGAAATAATTTCCTCCTTCACGTCAGTGTTGACCATGGTACTAGTACCTTTTATCCAAATATAGCAATCCAAATTTCCAAATTAGTCGACAACATGTTCAAAAAACCCCACCCTCTCGGATAGAAAAGAGGATTCTAGGAACATACTATGCGTGTTTTAAAATCCTGTGTTGGAATGAGAAGGAACAATGTGGCGTCTCGCCGAGGGTGCAGAAACCTGTAGGGTCCTCACACTTCGGGCACTGCAAATGAAACACACTAGATTGAGTAGGAAGAAAAATGCATCAACTGCGGCGGCTGCCATCCTAGGATTACCCGCGACCAAGGGACTTGGATTTATCGGGGATGGATGAATAATTCGTACTTGGTTCTCCATTAGAAAACCCTATGCAGTCACCGAGAGGGGTTTTTATCTAAACAAGTAGACGAGGGAGAAGGGGATTCAGGCCCAGTGAAATATTGCAGCTTCATCCCGTCCAGCTTACTGCTAAAGCTAGAAATGTGGTTTTTTTGTGATTTGACGGCTCATTGGACATTACTGCGGTGCTACGACCGGGGTGTGTCTATCGTGCGGTTGTGCACTCTAATTTGGTGCATATGGCATGTGGACCCCATTGCTGGATGCCCCACATATCAGCGAAAGGGAGTAGAAAGACAGGAGTAACTGGTTACACATAAATATATTTTTGACAGAGAGATACTCCCATTGTAAAGAAATATAAAAATCTTTTATATCAGAACTTTATACATAAGAAAAATCAAGGGGAGTATATATAACATATATAATAGAAAAACAGAGTTTTTTTTTAACACAATATAGACGAGTTGGTGATGATGGTGTGCCTGCCATCCTGCAATATAGGCCGTCCAATTTATATCTGACGGATAGTAAGGAAACTATGCTAATTTTGCAAAAAGGTACCCACACAGGTCTCCACATTTGCAAATAAGGCCTTACCTCATTCATCCTTTTCTCTCACAAGATAAAATACTCATACAAATGTGTGGGGACCCCGACTCGTAAGTCACGATCACCGAATGGACGTGTCCAGTGATCCCAGAGATCAATGCTCACTGAACACACAGAAGCTGAATAACAAGAGTCTTACATCCATACATACCGTCTTACACAAATTATGACCATTATGGTCAAGTCTTACATAGATAAAGCCACAAGGGCTAAATACCAAACAAACTTAAGCAGCGGAAATCTTCGTCGATAAGTAGAACCCATGCCATCTGCCTTAACCCTACAGGCATTCTGACTGGGAAAAATCCTAGTTCGCATGTTCGTCTCCAAAGAACTCTTCTTCGAACTCCTGTTCTTCCATGCCTGGCCAATAAAATAACCAGTGGCAAGCCAATGAGTACTTTGAATGTACTCGCAAGCAACCCATGATTGGAGCAAGGCACAATAATGCAATGATACAGCACTAAGTAGGTAATTTGCAGAAAGCTAGTTTTGAGTGCAATGACATGATCTATCAACCTGTAAAGCATCCATCATGAGAGAACAGATATCCTTATGAACAAGTTACATATATCAACATAAGCGGAGTTGGACACCAATCCAACTTGATCATCGTGTCAAGTCATCTGACTTAACCCAATTGGCTTCATCAACACACACACACATGGTTTGTAAAGCTCTGGATGTAGTTTAAGCAGCACCGCCCAACTATCCTTGACCATGGACACGGCTATTCGAATAGTTTTACACTCTGCAGAGGTTGCACAGTTTACCCACAAGATCCGGGGAACTTCCTTGTCATCCACGACCCGCGGTACCTCAAGTACCCGGGGTAAGCACCCGATCACTATCTTTCCCTAGACGACACTAACATAGAGTCCACTCGATTGGTAGTAACCACCGTGCCCAACATTTCACATCCTAAAATTTGTGGAGCCTTGCTCCCATATTTATCACATACCACAAGCACGGGGTACCAACGGTGTGTCCGGTGCCCTGTAAAAATAGTCATGGATGCCCTACCTGGCACGACCCTGTCCCGAGAGAGAGCACCAACTCTCCCCCATCACTAGTAATGCGGGCTCCAAGCTAGTATCGGCCTAGGTAATCAATAATGCCCTTTCCCATATAACGGTAGAGTGGTTGCGCATGTAAGGTTGGGACAGTCGACAAATCTTAAATCTAATCCATTTTTGAAAACAACACACACACTTGCCTCGGTACACCACTTCGTCATCAAGTGGTTACCCAACTCATTATCCCCCTCGGGCATAAGTGGCACCCGACAGGGTTTTTCGAAAAAGTCTTTTGAAAATACTTTGCCTTCATCACCATGCAAATTCCTGTCCCTTTTGCGTAGCAACTACTCCAGCATCCTACCTACTCCCACTGGCATAACCCTCATAAGGAGGTAGGGTCATGCACCATGCAAGTATCAACGAGGAAGTAATGGTGGCAAACCACCTCAAGTGGTCACCACATTATCATGACTTCGATGCAAGCAATGAAAGTGCCATATGACATGCACAAAAAGGGATTCTTAGACATGGTCAAAGGGCTGCTTGCCTGGCTCAGCAAGGTCTTCTGTTCCTTCAAAGTCTTCTGGTCCAACTCCTTCATCAGTAACGCAATCTATCGTCGCAAAATAATAACGAGAAAAATAAGGCACTAATAAAATAGAAAAACCAAAGTGCTCAGAAAAATGTCAACTCATCTTTGTTAAATACTAGGGTGAAAACTAAGAAGGATAAAATTCCTAGTTTTGGATTTGGAGTAGTAGCATATGAGGATTGGATTTTTAGAGAGGTTTAAATATATTCAAATTTGAATTTGAATATGAACAGTACATAGAAGTTGTTTGGACATGTGTGAAAGTTATACCATTAAATAGGTGGGATTTTTAGAAAAATATGGGAGTTGGAATTATTGCATTTGGGTGAATATTTAATCCTGTGGAATTTTTGGAAAAGTGATAGAAAAAGAAAAGGAAAAAGGGGCACTGTGCCTGCTGGGCCAGAACGGCCACAGGGCAGCGGCCCAGCCAGCAAGGTGGCCCAGCCGATCCGACGCGCGCGTGCCAGCTTTTTAAACCTAACGGGCGGGGCCCGGCGTCAGTGAGAGAGGGGGAGGTGAGGGAGAGGAGAGGCTGATAGGCGGGGCCCAGCTGTCATCTCCAACCTCACGACTAGAGGGGTTGGCGAGCTCACCAGCGACGCTACAGGGCATGGCAGGTCGAGCGGGTGACACCGTTGGACTCAGGGGGATGTCGCCATTCGGGTGGTGGTGGAACTGGTCGCCGGGGTGGCCTGGTTCGCCGGCGACGAGGTCACGCGGCGGAGGAGCTTCAGGTGGTGGCGGTTTCGGTCATTTCCGGCAGCTACAGAGAGGGGAAACAGGGGGGAAACGATCAGTGGTGTTCGGGGGTTCCAGATCAAGGCAGAGGAGGAGCAGAGAGAGCTTCTACCGTGCGGACGACGGCGAGCCGCCGCGGCGGAGCTCGAGCTCGATCTCGAGCTCGAGAGCTTCTTGAGGAGCGGGTGGTGTAGGGGGGTGATTAGGGGAGTGAGAGAGCAAGTGGTGAGGGGAGGAGGGTTCGGGGAGGCCCTTAAATATGCGAATGGCGGCGTGCCATGGACCCGTGCACCGGCGAGCTCCTGCTCGTCGCCACAGGGCTCGGGAGGAGCTGGCGCTGTGTCTGGGGTGTTTCTGGGCATGGACAACACCGAGGGGAACTAAGGGAGAGAGCGGGGGAAGGCCAGAGAGCATCGCGTGTGTGAGCCGCGCCATTGGCGTGCTCAGGCGGCCGGTGCGCGTGCGAGCAGGGGTAGGAGAAAGGGAGGAAGGAGGGGGCCGACCAGCTACCATGTCTTGGACGCTGAGGCGCATCGTCGGGCGTGCTAGGGAGGCCCGAGGTGGCCGGAGGTGGTTGGCAGGGGGCGGCTACAGTGACTGGCCGCACTGTAGCGCGCTCTGGAGCGTGCAAATGGCATGCCATGGAATTTTATATGCCTTGTGGGCACGGCCACTGATGTCTGGCTACCCTAGGGGGCAGTAAAGAAGAGGGGAGGGGCATTGGGTGCCCTGGAGAGCCAGTAGGAGAGGAGAGGGGTTGAGGGAGAGAGAGGGAAATGGGCTGTCCAGAGGGAGAAAGTGGGGTTTTACCCCTCCAATAATTGAGCTGTGGATTTGACATTGTTACTGGAGGTGCAAGGGGACTAGGAGGGGCTGTCGTAAAACTTTGCGCCCATGGAGATTAGTGGAAGGGGTCAGAATGGTGTTTTTGGAAATGTGGCAGAAGGTGTTTGTTGCTTGTTTGGGTAAGCAAATGAACTCCATTTGGCATAAGACTCCATAGGGTGAAATGTAACATATAATTAGGGACTTTCACCAATTTTGAGCTCATTTGGGCAAAGTTGCCAATGCAACTTTTGTAAATCCTAGAAATGAACAGAAATGCATTCACCAAGATCTAGTCATGCAAAACTATTCCCCTTGATGCACCACTAGGTGTAGTGTCATCATTTGGGCTTTTGAGCATGGCCACAAAGTTTGGTGGCATTTGGAATAAGTTGGCAATGTAAAGTTGTTCAAACTTGAATCTGGACAGAGATGGTTTTGGGGCACTTTGGTGAACCAAAATAGTTTGGATTGAGCTGAAACTTTACAAGGTCATCATATTATGCATATGCGACTTGCTAGAATTTTCCTGGATTTATTGGAAAATATTTCTTGTAGAAATATCCCAAATACTTGAAATGGACAGAAATAGTTTTGGAGGATTTTGCCAAATATTTTTAACATGACCATGTGTTGAAACTCTTATATATGTAAAATATATGCCCACTGAGTTTCCCTGATTTTTCTCAAATATTTTTGAAGCTTTAAAATAATTTTAACCTATTAAAGACCATTTCTGGCCTTAAGAAAAAGCCTTTAAATAAAATTGTAAAATTACTTTTAAAATTATATTTTTGTGGTTTATGGGAGTCCTATATCTACTAGTTTTCAAATATACTTTTTGAAATATTTTTCATAGCCCAAATCAAGTACTTGTAGTGCAAACCTCAATTCAGGGGTTTTTGGAAAACTATTTTTAGAAAATACTTTTTGGCCAAGTTATTTTTGTAAGGAAATACTATATTGCACTGTACACATGGCATGATCATTGGGCAGAAGTTTGGGGCAGGGAGATGAAGTATATAAAGTGGAGTAGTTGACTTTAAAGAGCACTTGAAAATCATAGAGAGAAAACCAACTCCAAATAAAAAGCCAAATAATGCAAAAGTTTTTGTCAATCCACACTTCATCATGATTTATTAGCTTAAGTGTTGTGGCATGAAAATCAGGGTGTGACCGACCTACCCCCCTTACAAGAATATCTTCCCCGAGATTCCCAAACTAGGCGTGGAAATGAATACGAAAACTGGACCTGGGGTAGTCTTCACGTCCTCATACTGCTTGTGCTTCCGAGTGGTGCTTCATTGAACCTTGAAATACTCAATGGCGTGGCTTCGTGTATGACGTCCTGCTTGGTCCAGGTTGCAATTTAGGGTCTCTCGCGTAGGTCATATTAGGCTGGAGGTCGATGGCTCGGTGATCGATGTCCTTGTAGAGACCAGACTAGTTAGGAAGTTGGAAACATTTTCAGAGTGGTGTTGTGTGGAAAAATGTTGTGCACAATGGGTGACTTAGGTGGTAACTCTAGCTGGTAGCTGTTTATTCTTTGTCTTGCAGTGATCTTGGAGAGGGCCGATAAATCTTGGTGTGAGCTTCCTTTTGACATGGAAATGCTTGGTTCCTTTGAGAGAAGTGGCTTGCAGATACACCTGGTCTTTGATGAGAAATTTCACTCCTTGACGATGGTGGTTGGTATAGTTCTTTCTCCTTGGCATGGCAGTCTTCAAATGTTCCTTAACCAGCTGAACGGCTCTTCTTCTGTCTTCGTATAGACAAGTAGGTTACCAAATAATGATGACAACTATCTTGTCTAAGTACTCCATGATACTTGTTCACGGGGTACATAAAGTAGGCTGGGGAGTGGTGGTGGTCACAGTTGAGGGTTGGTCAGGGTTTACTTGACCTAGAGCCAAAGATCATGGTCATGATCCGACCATGTTGTGGCTTGGTAGGGCTTAAGGGTTTCAAGGATTCTAGTGTGAGAGTGAACATTTATCATCTTATCCTTAAGCACGGCTTCTAAGATGCCAATAGTCTATCTAGTCCCTCAAACAAATAACCTTATGCCACCGAAAGCATTATTTCATATAGGTCAAATCCAATCATCACTCATGTGATCCATATTCTCGTGACTCCCGAGAGGAGGTATAACAAAAATCATATATGTCTACGATCCCCAAACTCATATGTATGGCCACCCCTAAAAATCCATGGGTAGAGCATACAAGCTTCCAAGCGGGAATAAAACATGACAATCCAAGTGCTCATCCTATTCTTCCAAGTTCCATGTTAGTGTACCTCTGTCCTAATGAAACATGTCGTATGCCACTCCAAAATCTTGTTTCCTTCCTATGAATCAACTCCAACAACCCATTAACTTCCATTAATCACTACCTAATCCTTTAGTTCTACAAATCCAATGTCTATGGTGTTCCACATGATCTCCTAAAGTCCCTATAATCCCCAAATACTTGAAAGGGCTGTCTCTACTATAGTAAGTCCACCAATTTCCATTATCATGGTCAAGTAAACTCCAAGGTGAAGCTTATACAGAGCCCTAAATCAACTTCGACAATTAATCCAATCTCCTAGTTTATCGTCCATCGAGAAACATGGTATCATGATCGAGATCATCAGTCTAAATCCAATTTACTCCGAACCATGTAGACATACTCACCACCTATACTCCACTAGAATCACCTATTTAAATCCAAACCTAATGTCCAATGAGAACTCCTACATTTTCCCCCATGTCATTATTGTAATGTCAACTATCTCCTATCAATATCCCCTGGCTAAGTCAAATCCATATACTTCCAAGAATTCAGCTTGTGATCTTAATTGTCCCACTAAAACCAATTTATCCAGGGGTAATGAAAGCTATGCTACTCTATAATAATGTTCCCACCAAGTTCATCTACCAACATGAAAGCCTCATAATCCACCAACGTCTCAGATAATTCCTCAAGGTCACTGATATAAACTCATCAAGTCATTTTTCCTCTATTCCTATATCCTCAAATCGGTCTTCCCTATGGCATCGTCAGTTCTGGTGCTATCTTAGGATGATAATGTGCTCGTTCACTATGCCCATTAGTTAAATAATGAACCCAGTGATAAGAAGGCTTACTGTAGCTTAACTTGTTCTCTTGTTATACCGTAGGTTAAGCTCATGGTTAAGGTTTCGAGCTGGTGTATCTTGTGAAGTCTTGTAGGGTCTAGGGATAGGATTCTAGTCTTGAGGTGAAAACACAACTCTACAGGGCTCCACTTGGTCGAGGAGGCTGTAGAAAAATTCTTCAGTGCTTGTTGGTCGCTGGGGTAGAATCCTTGGTGTATCTTGTCTTGCTGGCGTTCAGTTGAGGAGAGAGATGAGAGGGAAAAGTAGCATAGAGGAGGTGGGATGCCTAAAGGGGGTTCTATAGTGCAAGTGCAAGCAAACAAGTGCCGTGAAGGCCACACACATTCATTAAGATAAGATAGGTGATATAGTCGCGCACATGCTGCCTAGGGCAAAAGTGTGACTTATATCAAAACACAAAATAAAAACAAGCAACACAAAACGTGGTTCCATTCGAACCATTGCACGGACTCAACTACGCATACGGGGGTACACGACTCGTCCTACCCTAGGGGTTCTCGGATTTGGTAGTCGTGCTTTCTCGGAGAGAAGGGCGTTCAGTCTTCAGTTTCTGGGTTCCCCTTGTGGTGCCAATGGGTATGCGACAGTCAGCCGCCTGTTGGGACACATCCTTTTAATGTTCCCAAGTTCACCACACCCGTGACAAGTGACAGAAGCAAAAAGGTTGTTGTTCAGTCTTGGGTTATGTCGTCGGTGGCATGACGATGATCTTCTACGAGGTGGATATGGAAATTCATTCCTATGCCTCCTGCGAGGGGTTTGGTTGTGGGTTTTCCGAAGTTCCTCGATTTGTTGCTCCCGATTGGCAATGTGGGCTTGTAAGGCAGTGATTTGCTGTCCTCGCTCAACCACCTTCTTCTTCTCGAGGCAGTGGAGGTGCAGAAGTGAAGGGAGGTCTTGGCGAGCCTTAAGGAATGCTTCGGTAAGGTGACGTAGAAGGTAGTCTCCCGCGTTGATGAAGTGGATCTGGTATTTGAGGGTTGGATCCTCATCTTCTGGGGAAATCATCACTTGAGTTGGGGCTCCAAATCCGTTCTCGCCAGGTAGGTAGCGGGTGGCGTGTTCTTCTTTCATTTCTGGAAGGAGGTCTCGAAGATGGAGGATCGCTTCATATGCCACTTGCTGAATGGCCAGGTCTCTTGTTGGCATGGGTGGTCCAACGAAGAACCACCCCTGGGGTGAGGTCTTGGCAGGCACAAAAACCTTGGCGTAGAACTCCTTCTCAAGCACATCATTTTCCAATTCATGCAGGGTGTACATGGGCAGCAAGGGATAATGGCCTTGTTGGAGGCAGTCTTTTAGGAGTGATGGGAATCCTGTCATAAGGAGTCTCAAGGGGGCGACGACCATCTACAAAAGTTGAATAGGAGAGGTCAATAAGGAAAAATATCCCTTAGGTTTGGGAAATCTCAGAAAAGAAGAGGAGTATAGAGGGTTTTATAAAACGGGTTTTGTCCTATCTAACGCCCATGCTAACTAAGGCTTCCTACAGTCAGGATGGCTCTGATACCAGCTCTGTGGGGAGCTCGACTCATAAGTCGCAATCACCGAATGGACATGTACAGTGATCCCAATGATCAATGCTCACTAAACACACAGAAGTTGAATAACAAGAGTCTTACATCCATACATACCGTCTTACACAAATTATGACCATTATGGTCAAGTCTTACATAGATAAAGCCACAAGGGCTGAATACCAAATAAACTTAAGCAGCGGAAATATTCGTCGATAAGTAGAACCCATGCCATCTGCCTTAACCCTACAGGCATTCTGACTGGGAAACATCCTAGTTCGCATGTTCGTCTCCAAAGAACTCTTCTTCGAACTCCTGTTCTTCCATGCCTGGCCAATTGAATAATGAGTGGCAAGCCAATGAGTACTTTGAATGTACTCGCAAGCAACCCATGATTGGAGCAAGGCACAATAATGCAATGATATAGCACTAAGTAGGTAGTTTGCAGAAAGCTAGTTTTGAGTGCAATGACATGATCTATCAACCTGTAAAGTATGCATCATGAGGGTACAGATATCCGTATGAACAAGTTGTAGATATCAACATAAGCAGAGTTGGACACCAATCCAACTTGATCATCGTGTCAAGTCATCTGACTTAACCCGATTGGCTTAATCAACACACACACACACACGTGGTTTGTAAAGCTCTGGACGTAGTCTAAGCAGCACCGCCCATCTGTCCTTGACCGTGAACACGGCTATTTGAATAGTTTTACACTCCGTAGAGGTTGCACACTTTACCCACAAGATCCGGGGAACTTCCGTGTCATCCATGACCCGCGGTACCTCAAGTACCCGGGGTAAGCACCCAATCACTATCTTTCCCTAGACGACACTAACATAGAGTCCACTCGATTGGTGGTAACCTCCGTGCCCAACATTTCACATCTTAAAATTTGTGGAGCCTTGCTCCCATATTTATCACATACCACAAGCACGGGGTACCAACGGTGTGTCCGGTGCCTTGTAAAAACAGTCATGGCCGCCCTACCTGGCACGACCCCGTCCCGAGAGAGAGCACCAGCTCTCCCCCGTCACTAGTAATGCGGGATCCATGCTAGTATCGGCCTAGGTAATCAATAATGCCCTTTCCCATATAAGGGTAGAGTGGTTGCGCATGTAAGGTTGGAACAGTCGACAAATCTTAAATGCAATCCATTTTCAAAAACAACACACACACTTGCCTCGGTACATCACTTCGTCATCAAGTGGTTACCCAACTCATTATCTCCCTCGGGCATAAGTGGCACCCGACTGGATTTTTCGAAAAAGTCTTTTGAAAATACTTTGCCTTCATCACCATGCATATTCCCGTCCCTTTTTGCGTAGAAACTACTCCAGCATCCTACCTACTCCCACCGGCATAACCCTCATAAGGAGGTAGGGTCATGCACCATGCAAGTATCAACGAGGAAGTAACGGTGGCAAACCACCTCAAGTGGTCACCACATTATGATGACTTCGATGCAAGCAATGAAAGTGCCATATGACATGCACAAAAAGGGTTTCTTAGACATGATCAAAGGGCTGCTTGCCTGGCTCAGCAAAGTCTTCTGGGTCTTCAAAGTCTTCTGGTCCAACTCCTTCGTCAGTAACAAAATCTATCGTCGCAAAATAATAACGAGAAAAATAAGGTACTAATAAAACAGAAAAACCAAAGTGCTCAGAAAAATGTCAACTCATTTTTGTTAAATACTAGGGTGAAAAATAAGAAGGATAAAATTCCTAGTTTTGGATTTGGAGTAGTAGAATATGAGGAATGGATTTCTAGAGAGGTTTAAATATATTCAAATTTCAATTTGAATATGAACAGTACATAGAAGTTGTTTGGACATGTGTGAAAGTTGTACCATTAAATAGGTGGGATTTTTAGAAAAATATGGGAGTTGGAATTATTGCATTTGGATGAATATTTAATCCTATGAAATTTTTGGAAAAGTGACAGAAAAAGAAAAGGAAAAAGGGGCACTGTGCCTGCTGGGCCAGAACGGCCACAGGGCAGCGGCCCAGCCAGCAAGGTGGCCCAGCCGAGCCGACGCGCGCGCGCGCCAGGTTTTTAAACCTGACGGGTGGGGACCGGCGACAGTGAGAGAGGGGGAGGCGAGGGAGAGGAGAGGCTGACAGGCAGGGCCCACCTGTCATCTCCAACCTCACGACTAGAGGGGTCGGCGAGCTCACCGGCGATGCTACAGGGCACGGCAGGTCAAGCGGGTGGCACCGTTGGACTCAGGGGGATGTCGCCGTTCGGGTGGTGGTGGAACTGGTCGCCGGGGTGGCCTGGTTCGCCGGCGATGAGGTCACGCGGCGGAGGAGCTTCGGGTGGCGGCGATTTCGGTCGTTTCCGGCAGCTACAGAGAGGGGAAACAGGGGGGAAACGATCAGTGGTGTTCGGGGGTTCCAGATCGAGGCAGAGGAGGAGCGGGGAGAGCTTCTACCATGCGGACGACGGCGAGCCGCCGCGGCGGAGCTCGAGCTCTTGAGCTCGAGAGCTTCTGGAGAGGAGCGGGTAGTGTAGGGGGGTGATTAGGGGAGTGAGAGAGTGATACGTCCATTTTGCATCATGCTTTTATATCGATATTTATTGCATTATGGATTGTTATTTCACTTTATGTCACAATACTTATGGCTATTCTCTCTTATTTTACAAGGTTTACATAAGGAGGGAGAATGCCGGCAGCTGGAATTCTGGGCTGGAAAAGGAGCAAATATTATAGACCTATTCTGCGCAACTCCAAAAGTCCTGAAACTCCACGGAACATCTTAAAATAAATAAAGAAAAATCCATGCCAAAGATGAAGGCCAGGGGGCCCACACCCTGCTCACGAGGGTGGGGGCGCACCCCCCCTAGGGCGCGCCCCCTACCTCATGGGCCCCCTGGTGGCTCTCCGACGTCCATCTTCTCCTATATGAAGTCTTTCGATGAGAAACAAATCAAGAGGAACTTTTCGGGACGAGACTCCGCCGCCACGAGGCGGAACCTTGGCGGAACCAATCTAGAGCTCCGGCAGAGCTGTTCTGCCGGGGATACATCCCTCCGGGAGGGGGAAATCATCACCATCGTCATCACCAACGCCCCTCTCATCAGGAGAGGGCAATCTCCATCCACATCTTCATCAACACCATCTCATCTCAAAACCCTAGTTCATCTCTTGTATCCAATTCTTGTCTCAAAGTCCGGGATTGGTGCTAGTAGGTTGCTAGTAGTGTTGATTACTCCTTGTAGTTGATGCTAGTTGGTTTATTTGGTGGAAGATCATATGTTCAGATCCTATATGCATATTATTACCCCTCTGATTATGAACATGAATATGCTTTGTGAGTAATTACGTTTGTTCTTGAGGACAAGGGAGAAGTCTTGCTATTAGTAGTCATGTGAATTTGGTATTCGTTTGATATTTTGATAAGATGTATGTTATCTAGCCTCTAGTGGTGTTATGTGAACGTCGACTACATAACACTTCACCATTATTTGGGCCTAGAGGAAGGCATTGGGAAGTAATAAGTAGATGATGGGTTGCTAGAGTGACAGAAGCTTAAACCCTAGTTTATGCATTGCTTCGTAAGGGGCTGATTTGGATCCACATGTTTCATGCTATGGTTAGGTTTACCTTAATACTTTTGTTGTAGTTGCGGATGCTTGCAATAGAGGTTAATCATAAGTGGGATGCTTGTTCAAGCAAGAACATCACCCAAGCACCGGTCCACCCACATATCAAATTATCAAAGTATCGAACATGAATCATATGAACGTGATGAAAACTAGCTTGACGATATTCCCATGTGTCCTCAGGAGCGCTTTTCCTATTATAAGAGTTTGTTCTGTCTTGTCCTTTGCTATAAAAAAGATTGGGCCACCTTGCTCCACTTTATTTACTTTTGTTACTTGTTGTTCGTTACAATTTATCTTATCATAAAACTATCTGTTACCACTTATTTTAGTACTTGTAGAGAATACCTTGCTGAAAACCGCTTATCGTTTCCTTCTGCTCCTCGTTGGGTTCGACACTCTTACTTATCGAAAGGACTACGATAGATACCCTATACTTGTGGGTAATCAGAGAGCGAGTGGTGAGGAGTGGAGGGTTCGGGGAGGCCCTTAAATAGGCGAACGGAAGGGCAACGTGGACCCGTGCGCCGGCGAGCTCCTGCTCGTCGCCCCAGGGCTCGGGAGGAGCCGGCGCTGTGTATGGGGTGTTTCTAGGCGTGGACTACGCCGAGGGGAACTAAGGGAGAGAGCGGTGGAAGGCCAGAGAGCATCGCGCGAGTGAGCCGCGCCATTGGTGCGCTCGGGCGGCCGGTGCGCATGCGAGCAGGGGCAGGAGAGAGGGAGGAAGGAGGGGGCTGAACAGCTGCCGTGTCTCGGACGCCGAGGCGCATCGTCGGGTGTGCTGGGGAGGCCCGAGGTGGTCGGCAGGGGGTGGTTACTGTGCCTGGCCGCACTGTAGCATGTTCTGGAGCGTGCAAATGGCATGCCATGGCATTTTATATGCCTTGTCGGCACGACCATTGATGTCTGGCTGCCCTAGGGGGCAGTAAAGAAAAGGGGAGGGGCATTGGGTGCCCTGGAGAGCCAGTAGGAGAGGAGTGGGGTTGAGAGAGAGAGAGGGAAATGGGCTGTCCAGAGAGAGAAAGTGGGGTTTTACCCCTCCAATAATTGAGCTGTGGATTTGACATTGTTACTGGAGGTGCAAGGGGACTAGGAGGGGCTGTCGTAAAACTTTGAGCCCATGGAGATTAGTGGAAGGGGTCAGAATGGTGTTTTTGGAAATGTGGCAAAAGGTGTTTGTTGCTTGTTTGGGTAAGAAAATTAACTCCATTTTGCATAAGACTCCACAGGGTGAAATGGAACATATAATTAGGGCCTTCCACCAATTTTGAGCTCATTTGGGCAAAGTTGCCAATGCAACTTTTGTAAACCCTAGAAATCAACAGAAATGCATTCACCAAGATTTAGTCATGCAAAACCATTCCCCTTGATGCACCACTTGCTGTAGTGTCATCATTTGGGATTTTGAGCATGACCACAAAGTTTGGGGCATTTGGAATAAGTTGGCAATGTAAAGTTGTTCAAACTTGAATCTGGACAGAGATGGTTTTGGGGCACTTTGGTGAACCAAAATAGTTTGGATTGAGCTGAAACTTTGCAAGGTCATCATATTATGCATATGTGACTTGCTAGAATTTTCCTGGATTTATTGGAAAGTATTTCTTGTAGAAATATTTCAAATACTTGAAATGGACAAAAATGGTTTTGGAGTATTTTGCCCAATATTTTTAACATGACCATGTGTTGAAGCTCTTATATATGGAAAATATATGTCCACTAAGTTTCCCTGATTTTTCTCAAATATTTTTGTGGCTTTAAAATAATTTAAACCTATTAAAGACCATTTCCGACCTTAAGAAAAAGCCTTTAAATAAAATTGGAAAATTACTTTTAAAATTATATTTTTGTGGTTTATGGGAATCCTATATCTACTAGGTTTCAAATATACTTTTTGAAATATTTTTCATACCCCAAATCAAGTACTTGTAGTGCAAACCTCAATTCAGGGATTTTTGGAAAACTATTTTTAGAAAATACTTCTTGGCCAAATTATTTTTGCGAGGAAATACTATATTGCACTGTGCACATGGCATGATCATTGGGCAGAAGTTTGGGGCAGGGAGATGAAGTATATAAAGTGGAGTAGTTGACTTTAAAGAGCACTTAAAAATCACAGAGAAAAAACCAACTCCAAATAAAAAGCCAAATAATGCAAAAGTTTTTGTCAATCCACACTTTATCATGATTTATTAGCTTAAGTGTTGTGGCATGAAAATCAGGGTGCGACAAAATGCATCTTGATGTAACGTGCAACACACGGGCATTGTGGGGGTTCAGCTAAGAATTTAAATACTCAGACAGGCTCACAGTTCTGGACTTTGGGCCACAAGCCGGTGGGCCTGCATATTTGGGGGCCCATGTGTTCTACCTTAGCGCTCAAGCGATTGGTACAACGCTGGTTTTAGATGCTGTCGCAAGGCGAATACACGAAATTGAATAAAGCACGACATCTGTTAGAATGAAATCAAACAACAGTTCCTAACCAGCAATCAGAGTTGCAATTCTATCAACGATATACCACGTGATAAATAGTACTGTCGTACTACTTATACACACAAGACACTTGTCATGCCAGATTATTACATCAAAATATCTCGGAGGATAGATCAGTTCGGCAGTTGCGTGCTGTTATTGAATAATTTCGAAGTTGATTTGGACCAGCTCTCCTTGTCGAGAAAGTTTGATTTTGACATCATCCCCTATGGCAAGATATGATTTAGATTTGAACCTTGACCATCCTTTAGCATCAATCATCATGCGACCATCCATTGTACTTATGGTATATTGAGCAGGTTCATTCATACCAAGGCTGCACATGGTAAGAGAAACTTGGCCACGGTTGCCCGGATTGTTGAACGACTCCCTCATTGCTCTAGGAATTATCTGTTTGCAAAGAAGATGACATACACAAACAGTTAGATCAACACAGTGAATCATGTGAAACAACATGGAAAGAAAAAATAATGAAGCACTTGGGCGGTCAATGCTTACCATGAAGGTGGACATGTCGGTTTTTGTAAGGACTTTGGTATATGAAGTGCGAACTGCAGCCCAGTCTGTTGCCGACAACTGCTGGTTCCGTTGCCACTGCACGGGCTGGAGCAGATGCAAGTGCAAGTGTTGGTGCTGGTGCCGAAGCTGTTGCTGGTGCCCATGCCGGTGTGACTAGTAGTGCCGCTACTGCTACCGAAGATGGTGCTCCTTGTAGAGCTGGTGTCAGTGTCGGAGCAGGTGCCGGTGTCGATGCCTGATCCTTTGGTAGATCAGCCTGATCCGTTGACACGGTCGATGCCCAATCCTCAGCTGGATCAGTCTGAGCTGCTGCCGCTGTCAGTGCTAGAGCAAGTGCCGTCGGAGAAGGTGCCGGTGCTCGATCCGTTGCTGAAGGTGGTACCGATGTGCAAGACAGCAGCGATCATGTTTGGTCTGCTATGACCAGCTTTCTAACTTGAGTAGGCTCCGTGACCATGATCCAGTCTTTTTCTTCATTTCTTTTAAATGCGAGAAGGACTAATTGTGGCGTGTTTGTTAAACCAAACTGTAGTTCATCATAGGGATTCAGCTTGTACTCAGACAATAGACTGATCTAATTGTTTCCAATAATATAAGTGATGGATAGTGCCTTAGTTATTGACATGACATAAGAAGTGAAACCTGCAAAAATAACCATCGTAGAGCAAACCAAACGGTTTATTCTGTGATGAATGTCACATGGCAAAACCTGCATCGTAAAATTGCAGCAAAAGAAAGAGAACATGCCATTAAATCAATAAGATTTAGACAGTAATCAATATGATTTACTTGATGTGACACGAGTGAATCCTTACCAGGAAATTACTATGTTGAAGTACTAAACAGAAGATTGATCGTCCAACTACGCGTGGCATGCAGGGCCCCTGCCTACTCCCACAAGCAGGACAGTCCAAAGGTCGTGACAAATTGTATGGACCGGACATCCATGGGACTGGAAATCCTGGTGGGTGCAATAAACCCTGCAATGCATACAGATATTAGAGTGTAAACATAATTTATAAACCATCCTCACAAAAATATGATCTGGATACTTCAAAATATACAGACTGAATTGAGTGGACAGACATTAACATAGACTGTTCTCAGGACTCACCACACACAAAAAGCGGCAGTACTAAACAATATTGGGTTCACAAACACAAATCAAGTACTGAACAATAGTACTTACTATAGACAAGCAAAGTTGCACTAATTAAACTTTGCAGACTATTTCTTGCCACCGACCTACAGGATGAACCCCGCATAACTGACTAGGCCATGGACTTCGTGAGAGATGTCTACATGCACCATCACCATCTCGTCAACCTTGGAGAACCTAACAGAGTGGTCTTTCCACTCATAAACATGACGATGAAGACATGCCACATCAGATTTGTCAGGAAGCTTTACAAGAACCACACCCTTCGTAATCAAAGGCACAACCAGGGAATTGTTGTGGTCAAGTACAGCCTCGAGAAAACGCCTGACAACAATGCTACAGGAAAACACTAGTTCAGGACACGTGGCGACAAGGACACGCAACTGGATAGTTTAGTAGTAGAACTCATCCTCAGGTCTTCCAGTTCACATGACATGACTTTGAGAACTTCATCTCCACCGCAGACCTAGTTCTAATTCAAACAGAAACCAAATATTTTATTACTACCTCCGTTCAGAAATATAAGATGATTTTTGATATTTTACTCCATATATGACTACATATACGCACAGAAATGAGTGAACAAAGACACTAGAACATCTCATCAAAGGCATGAGAGCAGAGGGATTACTTGCAATATCCATAACACAAGTTACTGAGGTAAATATACCCTCTTCAAAGGTAGCATTGCTGTTTATAAAGTAGTTGAAAGTAATCTATAAGAAATCAGTGTCAACCTCTCGCATGTTTTGGTCAAAACAGGAATTTAGAACCGTCATTTGGCGCACAAAAATCACATGCAAGATCACCCAGAAAGTTGTACTACTAGTAATAGTACTGCGTGTTAGATGAAAAAAATGATCAAGATTGAGAAAAAGATCATCAAGAAGAGATATTACCTTGACTTGCTTAATGAGGGATCCCGGATAGGGGGGCTTGGATAGGGCGATGGCTTTGAGGTTATCTGCGGTAGTCTCGGCGGGGTGGTTGCGCTTCTTCGTACCATGAGCCTCGACTGTTTTGGCCAGAGCCATAGACATCACTTCGGCAGGTGCTCCAACGTCCATCAAGAAAATGTCAAATAGAAATAAAAGAAAAGAAACCATAATCACAAACCCAAAAGAAGAATAGAGAGGGAGTTATAGGATCAGTCTCGCGGTTGCAACACCGGGCCTTGGCCAGAATCAACACCATTGATGCGCTCACCTTTCCTTCTTTGGGAGAGAAGAACAATGGCAGAAGCAGGTCAGGGTTTTCTTGAAGAAACGAGGAACAAGATGAGGGAGAAGCGAGTGGGGGTTTTCTACAAGAGAGGAAGCTGAGAGAGAAGAGTGAAATGATGGTTACTTCGTCCGTCCAACTTACTGCTGGCATGGAGGGGGTTTTGTGATTTGACGGCTCATTGGGCATTACTACGGCGCTTCGATCGGGGTAGTCTACCGTGCAGTTGGGCACTCTATTATGGAGTAATTTAGTGCATGGCTAGTGGACCCCAAAGCTGGCTGTCCCACACGTCGGCAAAAGTGAGTAGCAAGGTTCCCGACGACCGTCGAGGAGGATCCGCACGGTAGAGCGTGTCCACTATTTTTCTGAAGAAAAAAATGATTACAGCAAGCGTTTCCACTCTTGCGACGGAGGAGTGCGAAACACGACAACCACTTGAACATACACAGTGCTCCTACTACTAGGCATGTGCAGTGGTTCATACGCCAGTACTACATAATCTTGTTGCTAGTGTAGTAAGATATGACGATAACAAATGATGTTGTGCACATGTCAACTATATGAACAGTAATGTAACATAGTACCGCTTTCTCGACTGTACGGTCGAGAATGAACGGTGAGATCAATGTTAACAAAATTAGGTCTACAGCGCACGGAGAGTACGGTGCTATAGTACTCAACGAAACATGAACCATATGAACGAATCAGTGTTAGGCAGGGTGTATGAAGGGTGCACGAGACGGGAGCAAAAGTTCCCTTCTCGACCCACTTTTGGGTGTTTGGTAGAGTGCATGAAGGGTGCATGAGTCCACACTAGTAGGTTAACACAAATACACGAAGAGGGAACAACTATATTGAGATGGGAATGCAACCAAACACACCCACACGCTTTGTGCTATAGTGACTGATCTGCATCGTCTGAGTTTGATCCAACGGTCATGTTGCGCTGAGACATGGACATGCCCATGCAGAGGACGCCTAAACACCACTGAAGTCCCTCTACTTCTCGAGGCGCACGACCTTGGTGATGCAGGGTGCAACCGCCTGCAGAGCCCGCTCCCGGTCGACGGGAGCCACCTCATCAAAGACGGCGTCCAATGGCATGAATGGATTCTGGTGACGGAGCCCTGAGAGGATTCGCCCGACAACGGCGACGGCAGCCCGCAACCCCTCCTTGTCCTCGGAGACGGCTCAGCCCCCACCATCGCACAGAGACAGCTCCGCCCCCACCATCACACAGAGACGGCTCAGCTCCTCGGAGATATAGGTGAAGAAGGAGACTAGGTCAGGAAGCTGCAACTCGTTGAAGTCGATGGGGTGGTCGAACAGGTTTAGCCTGACGGCCGGCATGGTCGCGCTGGCACGACAGTAGACATCATGCAGCCGCAACACGTGCGTGGCAACTTGGTCCACCAAGTGGATGAGGTGATCCTAGACCTCGTTACGATCGGCCCGCTCGCGCTCCAGCCGGCTCCCCTGATGGCCTATCGTATCTCCCGCTTTCTGCAGCAACGCCGCCGACACCTCGGGCATCTTTGTGGTGGACGCCTGCCGATTTTGAAGCTCTGTGAACTCCCGCACATTACGGAGGAGCATGGCACTCCTCTCCTCCTTGAGCTCATGGAGCTCCATGTCGTTGGCCCTGAGCTCCACATCCTTGGCCTGGAGCTCCTGTGTCAGGCGCCTCACCTCAGACTCCATGATCTGTTGCGTCGCCATGGCACCAGGTAGAAGCAATGGGGAGAGGAAGCAAAGGGGGCAAAACTGTTGAAAGGCAATGCAATCTACGAGAAGGCGGAGGGAGCCAGCCAAGGAGCGGGGTGAATCTTTTGCTTTCCACCATGGGAAAACACTAGTCGACGACTTTTCACATTAGGGAGCAGTGGGTTTTACAAACGGAGTCATCGTGACTAATTGCTGCTGCGCCTACTCCCGTCAATAAAAAAAATAAAAATCCTGCCGCGCCTGCTCCCGTCAATCAAAAAAATTAAAAATCCTGTTGCCCCTGCCGCACCCAAAGACCAAAGCAATGCCGTGGTGGATATTTAAATTTACCTGCTAGCAAGGAGATAAAAAGAGGGGTGAAAAAACAAATGTGGCGGCGGCCTAGCTAATCGATCGCACTAGCCCAACTAGCTAGCCACTGTGCTTCACTGATGTACTCGATGGGAAAGGTGGTCTTTTGTGATTTGACGACTCATTTACTTGCTTCGGTGCTACGATTGAGGAGGACCCAGAAAACGCGCGATAGGGCGTCCCATGTCTCGGCAAGGAAGAATATATGCGTGCACTCCCTGGGAGGACCCTAAAACCGCACGGTAGGGTGTGCCATGTCTCGACACGGAGGAAAAATGTGCATGTAAAAATATATTGTATCATACGTACTACCTATGGTTCAACCCCAGGACCCAGCTAGTCGGTCGAAAACACCCCACTAGCCACACACATTCATCATGCTAATGTGGCACAGAGGATAGGTGTGGTTAGCTCTGTCTCGGCCAGCCACAACGTCTCTTGTTCTATGCGATTCTTCTATTTTCCAAACTTTTTTAGTTATAATAACACCACGGCAAGCTAGCGCCGCTCTTTGCGTGTGCCCGTGCGTCTAAAGGTTAGACGATGGAGAGGAGAGAGAGATTGTAGACCTGTGACCCACTAGTAAGTGAGTCAACGGTCATGCACGTGTTGACGAGTCACTCCCTCTACTCTACTCAACGTAATATTGTATAAAATCAAGTCATGGGACAAAGCCAACAACTGTTGTTGTTTCAGGCTATTGACTTACGCTTTGTAGTCTAGGTTGCCAGTTCGAATCTCATCTTTTAGATTTGTTAGTTTTAGGTCCAAATTTGATCAATGACAAGTGGGACCCCCGTGTGTTGTTCTGATATTTTAGTGTAGGATGGTCTTTTTGAACAAACACTTTGCGCGGTTAGACAAGTAACGACACGAGTTACACGTATTTTGCAAGTTTACGAAGAAAAATGACAGCGACATAGAATATCACATCCACCCCGCAGCTTAGATGCTATGGTGATACGAGTTTTTACATCGTTGGAACTTAGATCCAATGTCTTGGGAGTAGTCTTTGTAATTATGTGCAATTTACAAACTCTCCAAGTTTTTTTGCAAATAAAACATTCAGGCCTCGTGTGTGCCACTGCATCTTGGATTCAACGGCTCCCCGTTGCTCATATTAGGTGCTCCCCGTAGCTTAATTAGTTGCTATGGTGATACGAGCATCTAGGTCGTATGACGTGTGATCAGATGCCACATGCGTAGTACTTGTACTTGTCGGATCATGGGTTCCGGCAAAACCCTTAAGGTTCGAACACTGGGGTGCGTGCGAAGATCTCCTCCCTATCGATCTGCGTCCTAACTTAGCCTAGATCCCACGAACTAACTCGACGAACTCGCAACACAAAGGACACAAGATTTATACTGGTTCGGGCCACCGTTGTGGTGTAATACCCTACTCCAGTGTGGTGGTGGAGGATTGCCTCTTGGGCTGAGGATGAATAGTACAAGGGGAAGAACATCCTCCTGAGGTTGAGGTGTTCTTGTGCTTGGCACACTTGTGTGGCTGGGGATGACCTCGATGATCCTTCTTCGCCCCCCCGCCTATGGTGGTTGCTAGTCCTATTTATAGAGGCCCTGGTCCTCTCCCCAATTATTGAGCGGGAAGGGAGCCAACAACGGACAATTTGAAAGGGGACAGCTAGTACAAGCTATCCTGACAAAAGGTGGTCTTCGCCTGCCAAAGATTCTGGTGGTGACGCTGTCCTGGGCTCCATGGTGACCTCCGTCTTGCTGTCCTTATGTTCTTGGTCTCATTGCACCAATATGGAAACCTTTGCTTGATGCCTCGGAACTCCGCGCCTGCGCTTGCCCCCTTAGCACCAAAGAGGAAACAAGGACACTGCGCGCGCTGGCGCCCGCTTGGCGCCCGCCTGATCTTGATTGTCATGGCTTACGTCACGAGAACCTCGCAAGGTTTGCCCGACCTTGAACTCTCTGGCCCTCACGAGCCAGCCTGGCGAGGCCGCTCCTGAGGAGATCTTGTGTCATCCGCCTCGCGAGGCTTGGCCCCTCACGATGGTCTTGATTCCTTGTTGATGAATATGGGCCATACAGGCCTGCCAGCAAAGCCACGCCGTGGGCCGCAGTCAGGCAAGTCTGGGGACCCCCGTTCCCAGAACGTCGACAGTAGCCCCCGGGCCCAAGGTGCGCTCGGGCTTGGCTTTGAGGCAAAGCCAAGGGTCAAGTGCGGAGCGCTGCGGGCCCCAATAGCCTGCAGCCTCGGTTGACGCGTGGCGGTTGATTGGATGTGGGCGTCTCCGCTTCCCCATGCTGCCTCGGCAACTGCCCGACGTGACAAGTCCCTGCGGCATGGAAGGAAAACCATCATTACCTGTGATCGTGGGGGCTGCTGGTTGGCCTTCTCCTGGTATAAAATGGGAGGGGGGCGGAGCCCCCGTCGCCCATCCTCCCTCTTCCTCTTCCGCTTCTTCTCCTTCCTTTCTTCACTTCTTGCTTGTGTAGACATGGCGCCGATCCAGAGGTTCTCGGCCGCAGAGAAGGGCAAGACCCCCCTCAACATGCCTGAGCTGCTCTCACCGAAGAAAAGGAGGTCTCATCGCCACGAGGTGGTCGTGAGGTCGGTGGTGTTAAGCCCTTGGTACGAGAGGCAGCCTCCTGGGTACCCATTGCCCTTGTACGCTCACGCTGACGATTCCAAAGGGAGGAGCGGTGGGCGGTGCCGCCCGTGCCAGGGCCATGGTCACCGTGCCGCGGAGGCGCACGCCGTCGCCCCAGGGGTCCATGTTGCGGACTCTTCGCGCGAGTTCGTGCTATGGGCGGCGATGACCCCAAGCACCTGGATATGCCTCCCGCCATTCTTCGCCGCCGAGATGCCGTCGAGGGGCCTTCACGAACTCTGGCTGCAGCACGCCGACTGCGATGCCCCAGCGCCTGGAGCGGAAATTGGAACCGTTGCCTCCGGGAAGATCTTCATGACCCGAGGCTAGGGTGAGATTGCCCGAGTCTGCTGTGGGAGGGCGCCCTCGCGATCCATTTCGAGTACGACGGCACCTCCGTGCTGTTCTTCAAGGTCTTCGACGAGGAAGGCCGCCGCCTGGAGTGCTGCCCGAACGGAGGTCGCCATGACGATGCTGGGGCGGGCGCGGGGCCCGCCACCAGTCTCGGCTGCAACTCCTCCAGCGACAGCGGCAACTCCTGGTGGTCCAGTGACTCTCCTGAGCTCTTGGAGTCTCCGAAGACGAGCGACAACAGCTACGTGCCCCCGAGCTCCCGCCGAGCCTGGAGCTGGGCCGCGGCGTCCAGCCGCCGCCACCGCTGACCTAGATGGGGTTGGTGCCGGCCTCACGTGGCCCACTGTTGATGATGGCATCGGCGACACCTGGTGAGCGTAGATAGAACCCCTAGGAATTCCTTCCCTTTTGTTCCCTGCGAGGAATCAAGAAACGGACCCCGTGGGGGTGTGTAAAGCGTCTATAATGCCTTTTGTCAATATAGCCCTTGTTATGAAGATTTGTGTGCGCTTATCCTGCTGAGGCTCGGCCTCCCCTTTCCAATTCTGCGGCAGCTTGGTGCTCTGCGCTGACAGATCCCGGTCCCCAGGCAGGCTGCAGCCGTCGCTGGTATGCCAGGTCGCGTGCCGTGGTCAAGGCCAGGAGGTGAGCGGCCCGAGGTCCAGTAAGAGCTCCTGAGGCGCGATGCTCAAGATGTCCCCCCTAGCACGCAAGCAGCTGTCTTAGGATGGGAAAGGAAGAAAACATTGCCGTAGCAGGGCAGCAAGGGGAGCGAGCGAGGGTCTCGTGCCGCAAGCGACTGGTGGATCTAGAGCGAGAACTTATCTTTGGCTGTCTGGGGTCTGCTCCTCGGGTCATGCCGGACTCGCACGCTGGTCGCTATAGTGTGGCTAGGTCTGGCCCGTGCGGGCCTCCCCTCCCCTCCATGTCCTTCTTGGTGCTCTGCGTCCTCAGGTCCCAGCCCTCGAGCGAGCTCAGTCGCCGCTTGTATGCCAGGTCGCGTGCCGTGGTCAAGGCCAGGGGGTGAGGGCTGGAGAGCCAGTAAGAGCTCCTGAGGCGCGATGCTCAGGAGCCCCCTTTTAACGCGCAAGCGAATCACATGAGAGGAGAGAGATAGAGTTCGTGGTACCACCTGCTGTGGCCCTCATGAAGTTCCTGCAAGCTAGCACAAGGAAGGGCACCGGTCGCCGTGGTGATTGCTGGTTTGCTTCTGGTGCGTGAGTGGGGACTCCCTGCTGCGGAGAGCCCCCGGGGTGTGTACAGCCCCGCCCTGACACGTGGCTTGCACGGGAGGGCTAGACGAGGTGTATCTGGGCACTCGTGAGCCAGCGCGGGACTCACGAGGCCCTACGTCAAGGCGGGTTGCGCCTGGTCTTGGTTCTTGTTCGTTGTCATGGTCCTGCGAAATGGTTAGACAGCGCGAAGGGTCCTGAAGAAAGACGACCGGCGCGCGGCTCCCACGGTGGGTGACAATCAAGCAGGCGATAGTCATAGATAGATTAAGCATGGAAAGCAACCTAGCTCAAGTAAGTGCTGGGAAGATGCATGCCACCGGGTCCGGCCCAAGCGGCTTAGGGATGATGCAGCCCGAGGGGCGCCCCCAACAGGGTAAGCTAAAGACATAAAGGAAAGATACATGCCACAGGAACGGACCCACGCGGCCTAAGATGCAGCCCTGGGGGCTCTCCCAGCTGAATGAACTTGGGAAAATGTCACCTGGTTCCGTTGATGAAGGAGAGTTGGGGTAGCTGAAGGTGTGCGGCGAGAGGGCTGCCCGTCATGAGCCACCGGGGCCCTGAGCCTCGGGAGGCTCTGGGGGTCCAGGGGGTTCCCTGAGGACCGTCTTCATCTCTGCCAGCACAGCATGGTGCCTAGCCTCCTGAGATGCCAAGATGCTCCGCAGGTTGCGTTGATAGGCGACCTCCATGCTCGGCAGGCCAAAGGGCATGCAAACGTAGCTGTGAGGAGGGCCCTCGCAGCGTCCCACACGCGAAGGCCAGAGAAGCTCCTGAGAGGCGGCCCGATTGAGCCCTGGGACATCGATGCAGACGCACAACCCGGCATCCTCGCCTGGATGGGGAGCTACGCCTGGTGAGCGGCGGCTGCCGTGCATGGCCCACGCGTCTTGCAGCTCTTGAGCAGTTTTGGTGATGAACTCCTGAGCGGTGGGCACTCCTTGCCCTGTGTTCTCCTGAAGGAAACGTGCCGCGAAGCACGCCTCCAAGTGGTGCCCAAGCGCCTCCCTCGCGATGATGGCAAAGTCTGAGGCCCTCCAGAAGAGAGCCCCTGAGCCCTGCCCGAGAGGGGCGCTGGGCGCGCTTACCTATGTGATGGAGGGAGGCGCCCCAGGCGCGGACGCCGATCCTGTCGAGGCGCCGCTTGCCTGAGGCCCTATGTGACGCAGCTCCTTCTTCTTGGGGGTGGCCTCAGGAGGGCGCTCGCCTGACTGTCAGGGTCGTCGATTGCTGTAGCTTGGAAGGCACACTCGAGGGAGCACACCGCGTCTCTTTCTTCGCATGTGACTGTTATGATTCTGCCGCTTCCTGGCATCTTGAGGACATTGTAGCCGTGATGGGTCACCGCCATGAACTTGGCCAGGGCTGGATACCCGAGGATGGTGTTCTATGGCAGGTGGATGTAGGCGACGTCGAAGTCAATGAGTTCGGTGCGGTAGTTGTTGCATTCTCCGAAGGTAACGGGGAGGCGGACCTGCCCGATCGGGGTAGTAGATCCGTCGGTCACTCCTGAGAAAGGCTTGGTAGGCTGAAGCTGGTCATATGGCACTTGGAGGTTGTTGAACATGTCAACGGACAGGACATTGAACCCTGCGCCGCCGTCGATGAGGGTCTTGGTAACTTGCATGCTGCTGATGACTGGCAAACAGATCATTGGGATGACACCAGCAGTGGGCGCGCACTTGAGCTTATCTGCCGAACTGAACGTGATGGGGCACCTGGACCATCTGAGTGGGTGTGTGGCCTCGAGCATGGGGATAACTGCATTCACTTCACGGGCAAATTTTTTGAAGATACGCTGCGAGGCTGGGGCTTGAGCTCCACCCAAGATGCAGGCGATAGCGCGTGGCTCCTGGAAGCCCCCAGCCCCCTCATTTTGATGGTGGTCGTCATTCCTTCTGGGTGGTGGCGGTAGTGGAGGAAGGCCTGCATTGCCTTGAGGACGAGCCTCACGAGGCTGGTCCCTCCAGGCGCCCTCGCGAGGCTGATCCTGCCAGCGGTCCTCACGAGGCCAGTCATGCCACTCCTCGCGCGGGCCACGGTCGTTCCAGCGTCCGCCACCTCGTCCCACTCCTCGGCCGTAGCCCTGGTCGATGCGCTCGAGGCGTCGACCGAACCGTCCTTCTCGAATGGCTCTGAGCTCTTGACAGTCGCTGATGTTGTGGGTATGCAGGTTATGGAAGGCGCAGAACGGTCGGCTGCCCTTGGATGACTCAGGCTGGTCTCTGCCGCGCTTGGTGTCTGGCTCCGCCGCGAGCACGGCTGTTCCCTTGCGCTTCACGTCCTTGGCCTTGGTCTTTTTGTCCTCTGGGTCTGCAACAGGGAGCTCGAGGAGGGAGAGGCCCTCCTCAGCTCTTGCACACTTGGTTGCGATGTTGAACAGCTCCAGGGTCGTGCACAACTCTTCGTGGATGGTGAGCTCATCCTTCATCTTGACACCGCGAACACCGTCGGAGAACGCTGAGATGATGGCCTCGTCGGTCACCTTGGGGATTTTGATGCGCGCGCTGTTGAAGCACTGAATGTACTTTTGCAGGGTCTCTCCTGGTTGTTGCTTGATGCGGCGCAGGTCACCCGCGACCGGGGGGGCGGTCGCGAGTGCCCTAGAAGTTGGCGATGAAGCGGTTGCGCATCTCGTCCGAGGAGGAAATTGAGCCTGGAGGCAGGTTCAGGAGCCAGGAGCGGGGGCCATCCTTGAGAGCCATGGGAAACCAGTTCGCCATGATCTTCTCATCGCCGTTGGCCGCCTCGATGCTCAGCTCGTAGATTTGCAAGAACTCTGCGGGGGCGGGGGTGCCGTCGTAGTGAGGAGGCAGATCTGGCTTGAACTTGCTCGGGGAGCTCATGCGCCATGAGGAGCGCGGCGCATGCGTCCATGGGAACACGATGAGCGTGAGGCGACAAACCAGCAGGAGTCAGCGATGGAGGGGCGGTGCGGCCGTCCTGCCGCACCGAGGGGTGCAACAAGGATGCTTACTGCTCGTTCCCCGCCGGGCCGGTGGCGGCGTTGGCGGCAAGCGAAGGAGAGCGACGGGGTGGCCCGCCGACGGGGGCCATCTGAGCAACGCGGGTGGCGAGGGCAGCCCAGCGCTCGGCATGGGCGCGACGCGCGTCCGCCATGGAGACGATGAAGCGACGTGATGCGGAGCAACGGAAGGGAAGCTTTGGCACACTCCTACCTGGCGCGCCAAATGTCGGATCACGGGTTCCGGCAAAACCCTTAAGGTTCGAACACTGGGGTGCACGCGAAGATCTCCCCCCTATCGATCCGCGTACTAACTTAGCCTAGATCTCACGAACTAACTCGACGAACTCGCAACACAAAAGACACAAGATTTATACTGGTTCGGGCCACCGTTGTGGTGTAATACCCTACTCCAGTGTGGTGGTGGTGGATTGCCTCTTGGGCTGAGGATGAATAGTACAAGGGGAAGAACAGCCTCCTGAGGCTGAGGTGTTCTTGTGATTGGCGCACTTGTGTGGCTGGGGATGACCTCGATGATCCTTCTTCGCCCCCCCGCCTATGGTGGTGGCTAGTCCTATTTATAGAGGCCCTGGTCCCCTCCCCAAATATTGAGCGGGAAGGGAGCCAACAACGGCCAATTTGAAAGGGGACAACTAGTACAAGCTATCCTGACAAAAGGTGGTCTTCGCCTGCCAAAGGTTCTGGTGGTGACGCCGTCCTGGGCTCCATGGTGACCTCCGTCTTGCCATCCTTTTGGTCTTGGTCTCATTGCACCAATATGGAAACCTTTGCTTGATGCCTTGATACGTCTCCGTCGTATCTATAATTTTTGATTGTTCCATGCCAATATTCTACAACTTTCATATACTTTTGGCAACTTTTTATACTATTTTTGGGACTAACATATTGATCCAGTGCCAAGTGCCAGTTCCTGTTTGTTGCATGTTTTTTGTTTCGTAGAATATCCATATCAAACGGAGTCCAACTAGGATAAAAAATTATGGAGATTTTTTTTTTGCAATATATATGATTTTTTGGAAGAAAAATCCACGCGAGACGGTGCCCGAGGGGGCCACGAGGTAGGGGGGCGCGCCCTTGATCCTTGTGGCCACCCCGTAAGGTGGTTGGTGCCCTTCTTTCACCGCAAGAAATCTAATATCCGAATATAGACCGTGTTAAAATTTCAGCCCAATCGGAGTTACGGATCTCCTGGAATAAAAGAAACAGTGAAAGGGTAGAATCTAGGAACGCAGAAACAAAGAGAGACAGATCCAATCTTGGAGGGGCTCTCACCCCTCCCACACCATGGAGGCCATGGACCAGAGGGTAAACCTTTCTCCCATCTAGGGAGGAGGTCAAGGAAGAATAAGAAGGAGGGGGGCTCTCTCCCCCTCGCTTCCGGTGGCACCGGAGTGCCACTGGGGGCCATCATCATCACCACAATCTTCACCAACAACTTCACCGCCATCATCACCAACTCTTCCCCCTCTATGCAGCGGTGTAACCTCTCTCTTACCCGCTGTAATCTATACTTAAACATGGCGCTCAACGCTATATATTATTTCCCAATGATGTATGGCTATCCTATGATGTTTGAGTAGATCCGTTTTGTCCAATGGGTTATTTGATGATCAAGATTGGTTTGAGTTGCATGTTTTATTATTGGTGTTGTCCTATGGTGCTCTCCGTGTCACGCAAGCGTGAGGGATCCCTGCTGTAGGGTGTTGCAATACGTTCATAATTCGCTTATAGTGGGTTACGTGAGTGACTGAAACACAAACCCGAGTAAGGGGGTTGTTACGTATGGGATAAAGAGGACTTGATGCTTTAATGCTATGGTTTGGTTTTACCTTAATGATCTTTAGTAGTTGCGGATGCTTGCTAGAGTTCCAATCATAAGTGCATATGATCCAAGTAGAGAAAGTATGTTAGCTTATGCCTCTCCCTCATATAAAATGGCAATAATGATTACCGGTCTAGTTATCGATTGCCTAGGGACAAATAACTTTCTCGTAACAAAAACCACTTTACTAAAACTAACTTAGTTGTGTCTTTATCTAAACAGCCCCTACTTTTTATTTACGCGCTCTTTATTATCTTGGAAACCTATCCAACAACACCTACAAAGTACTTCTAGTTTCATACTTGTTCTAGGTAAAGCGAACATCAAGCGTGCGTAGAGTTGTATCGGTGGTTGATAGAACTTGAGGGAATATTTGTTCTGCCTTTAGCTCCTCGTTGGGTTCGACACTCTTACTTATCGAAAACTCTTGCGATCCCCTATACTTGTGGGTTATCAAGACCTTTTTCTGGCGCCGTTGCTGGGGAGCAATAGCGTGGGGTGAATATTCTCGTGTGTGCTTGTTTGCTTTATCACTAAGTAATTTTATTTGCTGTTGTTAGTTGTTCTCTATCTTTACTTATGGATATGGAACACAAAATACCAAAAAAAATTATGTGTACCTGCTACTCATGGAGACGGGGAACCTCCTAAAACCCTCGATGCTCAATATGTGAAAGATATTATGTACCACTTTGATAATCCTGAGAAAACCTCATTCAATCTGGCAATGGGAGTAACGTTGGATCAACGTGAATACTTTAGGGATTATTGCTTGACACAAAAAGGGAAACTATTATGGGATCAAATTTATATATTGTATTGGTATGCTAGGCAACAATGCTTGAGATATGATTATACTTGTTGCTCTAGGATGAAGGCTTCACACCTTCCCTTTTCATGTGAATTTAATGATAATGAAACCTTAGCTTCTTATGCTAATGGTTTATATGATTACAATGATGTGGAACAAATAGAAGAATTTGTTGCTTTTAAGGGTGCTTATGAAATTGAATCTTTGTTTGAAAAGTATGAAGCTTTTGATGATGATGTTTATAGGCCTGAAAATTTAGCTATTCTAAAATATTGCTATGATAATTATGAATATAATTCCTATATTAATGCGCTTATTAAGAAAGTCTCTGTTGTGCAAGAAGAGACTAATATTTTGCAGGAATCTATGGAAGAAGAAATTGATGAAACTCTGAGCTCATTGGATGAAAAAGATGAGGAGGAGAGCGAAGAACAAAAGGAGGAAGAGCGGATTGATCACCCGTGCCTACCTTCTAATGATAGTAACTCTTCAACTCATACATTGTTTAATTCCCCTTCATGCTTACCGAAGGATGAATACTATGATAATTGCTATGATCCCGTTGATTCTTTTGAAATATCCCTTTTTGATGATGCTTGCTATGCTTGTGGCCAAGATGCCAATATGAATTATGCTTATGGAGATGAACCTGCTATAGTTCCTTATGTTAAACATGAACTGTTGCTATTGCACCCACGCATGATAGTCTGATTATATTTTTGAATTCTCCCAACAACACTATGTCGGAGAAGTTTACCCTTATTAAGGATTATATTGACGGGTTGCCTTATACCGTTGCACATGATGATTTTGATGAATATAATATGCATATGCTTGCTGCTTCTACCTGCAATTATTACCTGTCGGTGTCAAAACCGGCGGATCTCGGGTAGGGGGTCCCGAACTGTGCGTCTAGGCTGGATGGTAACAGGAGGCAAGGGACACGAAGTTTTACCCAGGTTCGGGCCCTCTTGATGGAGGTAAAACCCTACGTCCTGCTTGATTAATATTGATGATATGGGTAGTACAAGAGTATATCTACCACGAGATCGGAGAGGCTAGACCCTAGAAGCTAGCCTATGGTATGATTGTTGTTCTGTATGTTGTCCTACGGACTAAAACCCTCCGGTTTATATAGACAGCGGAGAGGGTTAGGGTTACACAAAGTCGGTTACAATGGTAGGAGATCTGCATATCTGTTTCGCCAAGCTTGCCTTCCACGCCAAGGAAAGTCCCTTCCGGACATGGGATGAAGTCTTCAATCTTGTATCTTCATAGTCCAGGAGTCCAGCTGAAGGTATAGTCCGGCCATCCGGACACCCCCTAATCCTGGACTCCCTCAGTAGCCCCTGAACCAGGCTTCAATGACGACGAGTCCGGCGCAGTTTGTCTTCGGCATTGCAAGGCGGGTTCCTCCTCCAAGTACTTCATAGAAGATTTTGAACAGAAAGAATAGTGTCTGGCTCTGCAAAATAAATTTCCACATATTGCCATAGAGAGAATAATGTTCATACCAATCTAATCTGCTGACGTACTCCGTAGCATGACAACACCACGGCCAAGCCTTTATTCGAATCGTCTTAGTATCCCACCTCAGCGTGTCATGCGAGGCGGTTTCCTTGGCACGTCTTGTTAAAGCAGAGATCGTGTCCCCTTATTCCGGGATTCTCATCGATACGGGCGTGGGTAACCAAACCGCTTCTAGGACTCCTAGACTATAGGCAAGTCCAAACGGCCACGGAGAGGACGCTTGATATTCACCCTCTTTATAAAGGGACAAGGCTTTTATTTTTTCTCTCCCGTGCTTAATCGAATCCTTCCCCCACCGCAAGCTCAAACACCCAAAGTTCAGGTCAGGTGCTCCGAACCTTCAATCATGTCCGGATCTAGCCTTCAAGGCCGATGGATGCCTTCCTCCATCAGGGAAGAAGACATCAAAAAGTTGAGGGAGGCCAGATATCTGACCGCCGAGGTTTCGCATCGGCTGCCTGCCCGAGGGCAGGCCGTCCCCTCCCCCGAACCCAACGAGAACGTCGTGTTCGTCTCCCACTTCTTCTGAGGTCTAGGCCTTGCTCTGGATCCTTTCGTCAGGGGTTTGCTGTTTTATTACGGGCTAGATTTCCATGATCTAGCTCCGGACTCCTTTCTTCATATCACGACATTTATTGTCGTGTGTGAGGCCTTCCTCCGGGTTACCCCTCACTTTGGCCTGTGGCTCAAGACCTTTGAAGTAAAGCCGAAGATGATCGAGGGGCAACATGCAGCACGCGGAGGTGCCTCAGTATGCAAGATGACGGGAGATCCATGGCCCAAAGGTTCCATTCTAGAGGTGTCTGAATTGTGGCAACATGAGTGGTTCTATATCACGGCTCCTAGAAGTGCCAATTGGGCGGCCGCCCCTGTTTTCCGCTCGGGCCCTCCACCACAACTGATGTCATGGATCAGTAGAGGTCTGAGCTGGGGTCCAGCCAAGGACGTGCCTATACTGCAAAGCCGCATTCGAGATCTCTTCAATGGATATTTTAGTTTGGTTGCGGTAATGCAAGTTATGCTGGTTCGTCAAGTCCAGCCTTGCAAACGCCGGCCCCTTCGCTTGTGGGAGTTCAATCCTGAGGGACCACGTCTCATTCGAAATTTCCTCGGCCTGACGCACGAGGAGATGTACAAGTCATTCTTCGGACCTCAGGTAGAGTGTACGGAAATCACCGAGGACGTGGGCCTGAGCAGTAACCGCGTCGCCGAACAGGTAAGGAATCTTCCGGCCGAACATACTATCTCTCATTTGTTACGAAGTTATTTCTAAGAGTTTGCTTTTTGACCAGGACTGGCTAACAAAGGCGAAGTTGATTCGGTGTTCGGCCCCCTCCCTGAGGGTTTGGACAATCCGGTATTGGAAAAGATTCTCCAGGTCGCACCTTGCCCGGAGCCCTTGAAGGAAGATACTGGGGAGGATAATACGGGCGGACGCGGGCCCCCAACGCTGCCCATTCTAACTGAGGGAGCGAGCGTCTCCATGAAGGAAGACGACCGGAGGAGGAAAAGGACTGCGCTCGGGGATTCGGAAGCCGAAGCTTCCAAATGGGAGAAGAAGTCTCCCACAGAGGGTCCTACCTTGGGGGGTGCTTTTGCCGCACAAAGTCCGTGGGGGGATCAATTCTCCAGCGAGTTGTAAGTGACCCAAAATACTTTAATAGTACAGGTATGCCATCTTTTTCTTCTGAGAAAATAACCACCGCATATATCTTTGCAGTTCGGGCCTTAGCCCCTCTCAAATGAGCTCGTCTTCTGGGGATCTTCTTCCAGAGATGATGGAGAGCGAAACGCCTCCTCCGGACTCCTCCGCTCCGGAAGCGGGCGACCCCGAAGTGTCGTCGCGGAGGGCCTCTCCGAGTCCGGTGAGGCCAGAAGATAATCCCATTGACCCCCGAAGCTCCCAGTGTCCGGCTCCCGAAGAGAGCAAACAAAAGAGTCCGGCACCGTCTAGTGTGCAATCGGATGTTCTGAGGGAGTTGGTGGGGCGAGCGGCCATCTCAGATGAACACCGTATGTTGATGAATACGGTGATGGAGAGAATCTCGTCCGCCGAAAGCATATTGCATGAAGCTGTTATGAGTCTACTGACAGGCTTTGAGGTACGTAAAATAATGTATGATAGTCCTGCACATGCTAGGTGTGCCCTATGTAGATAGTAGCCCCCGAGACTCTGGTTTTCATCGGAAACGACGACAAACAGAGGATCATATTCCCAGGTAATAACCATACTGCCTCTATGTGCAGGTGATGGAAGCTCCGATGGCTAGCCGGACTAGCAAGTTTGCCCATTTGAAACGGCAGTTGGATGCGGCGGACGCCGACATCGAGCTTGTTAACAAAAGGCTTGACGAGGCACAGGGTAAGTGTCATTATCTGGTAAATGCCACATAGTAAGAGCAGCATGATGCCAGTATCTTTAATATGTTGTGACTGCAGATGGAGCTGCCACTGTTGAAGCCTTGCGGACAGAACTTGCCCGAGCCAAGGAACAAGCGAGGTTTGGTAATGCGGCTGCTTTGAAGGCGGCCGAAGAGTTGAAAGCCGAGAAGGCCGCGCATGGAGAGAGCCAAGATAAGATGGCCAAGATGGCCATAGAATTAAAAGCCGCCGCCGACCGTTGCTGGGTTCTTGAAAAGGAAAACCTAGCGAAGGCATCGGACCTTGAGAATGCTGCTGCGACGAGAAAAGACATCTGCACTGCTACGAGGGCGAAGAAGGAGGAGCCGCAGAAGCGGGGGATATTGTAGCTAGGAAATCCTTTATGTTGTGGAGGAAGTTCGGAGATCCACGGTATGCCCCTCTGGATCGGCTATGGAGTTCGGAGGATGTGTATATGGATTTGGCGGCGAGCGCTGCCGATGCGGCCAAGTACTTCCAGGGTCAGACGGATCGTGAAGTCGACCAGCTGTTTTGGACACAATTCCATTCTCCCGAGCGTCCGCTTTCATTGACTGACCAATTAGCCGAATGGGCCGAACTGAATAGGTTGTCCTGACTCGCCATGAGGTCTGTTGTGGATCAGCTATGGCCGGAAAGGCCAAAACCGAACAACTATTTCAGCTTGGTGCAGCAGTTCCTTGACGTGGTGCTGCTCATTAATGCAATGAAGAGGTCGGCGTGCATAGAGGGCTCATGGATGGCCTTTGCCCGTGTTAAAGCATATTGGGCGGAGATGGATGCTACCACTGTTGCAGCGCGGGATTCGGCCATAGGCCGAATGGCTGCTGAGCACTACTTTGAAGAAGTTCTTGAGGGTGCTCGTTTGATAGAGACCCAGTGCTCAAAAAATATTATGTTTGAGTGATATGTAATCTCATTGTAAGAGAAATGCTTTTATAAATTTTTATAAGGCTATTTTTATACTTTTGCCTGAAAGTAATATGATGCCTCCTGGGCGGCCGTTTATGTATACATGTGTACAACCTGAAAGATTGCAGCCGTCGGCTTCAACCCCCACGCATATAATGCGGAGGTGCTCGCAAAAAACACGCGTTCACACTTAACCCAACGTCTTGGTCCTATTAAGGAGGTGATAGCGGAGCGAGCGAGGCAACCGGGCTATAATGCTTTAGCACTTTCACTTAGCCATAGGAGTTTGACAGTGGGGCTACTAGATAGCCCCTGGTGGCTCCGCACTCTCCCGATCCCGGGGTGCATACATGCCTGGCCGGAAAACGGCCCTTCGTTAAGGCAGAGGAATTCTAACATTCCAACAGGTCATGGAGTGGTTGACCAGTCTCACGCTATATCATGACAGTCAGTTTTCGGCTTTCTCTACTGAGGTGCTCATCCGGATGAACCAGGGCACAATCGCAGTAGTTCTCCTGGTGCTACCTTAGCCGGTAAAGCGGAACATAAGGCACCAAAACACAGGAGTCGGGCAAACCCAACATTTGACCAAAGACAATGATTCGAAGCTGATGCATATAGGGCCAAATTCGTGACGCCGAACACTCTCTAAGGTATTCGGTCTTTGTGGTATAAACCGGGCCTAACTAATGGCCTTTGTAAGAAGCCCCTTGTGTCCAGGTACGTGCATTGTTCTGGCGTGGCCACATGCCAAGACGTCAGCATCCTTCTCAACGGTGGATATGTATCAACAAGAGACAGTAAAAAGGGTTTACGCAGGGTCTTAATCTAAAAAGAATCCTTGGAGCGGGTCCCTGCTGCACGTCTGCGCCTGTGTCTCCATTGTGCCGTATCCTGGACGGGTGTAGCATGATGATCGTCTATAAAATAGAGGAATTTAGGTGAAAAAGTTGTCGTGCAAAAAGATAGTTTTTAAAGAAACCATGTATAATTCAAGATGAGAAAAAATTGCCACTTGTCTGCGCGCATTGAGCCCCTTGTATTGACAAATAGGGGTGTGACCATTTGTTCGGTATAAATAGCGGCGCCGGACTTGATTAGTTGTGTCTGAGGTCTTGACGACCTATTGGATGCTTTCGCTGGTCCGGGCGCCTTTAGTGTGCGGCTGCCAAGGCAGCCGCACTCTCTTCGGCGCGCAGAGATCGCTTGATATTTCCGTTCACTGAAATGATGCCACGTGGACCGGGCATCTTGAGTGTGAGGGACGCGTAGTGTGGTATTGCATTAAAGCGAGCGAAAGCTTCGCGTCCGAGCAGTGCTTGATAGCCACTTTGGAACGGAGCGATGTGGATGGTTAAATGCTCGCGACGGAAGTTATCGGGGGAGCCGAATATAACTTGTAGTAGGAGGGAGCCCGTACAACGAGCCCCTAGGCCTGGTGTTACTCCTTTAAAGGTAGTATTGCTATGGCGAATTTTTTTTGGGTCTAACCCCATCCCGCGGATTGTATCCTGATATATTAGGTTTAGATTGCTGCCACCGTCCATCAAGACTCATGTGAAGTGATATCCGCCAATTACTGGGTCTAATACCAGGGCAGCCCATCCTGCGCGTCGGATACTTGCTGAGTAATCGCGATGGTCGAAAGTGATCGGTTGAGACGACCGGTGGCAGGACTTCGCGGTGACAGGCACTTGGGTATATTTTCTTGGGAGTGCCGCGTTGTTTTTTCCCTTGATCACGTGTAACACGTTTACTGTTTTGACTTTTGGTGGAAATTTCTTTTGTTCCCCAGTGTCTTGCTCGGGAGGCTCGTCCTCGTCTTCGCTTGGTGTATCCTCCCCCTTGTGTACGGCATTGAGCTTGCCGGACTGCTTGAAGACCCAACATTCTCTGTGGGTATGATTAGCAGGTTTACCAGGGGTACTATGGATCTTGACATACTTGGTCCAGAATTTTGTTGAGGCTGGACAGTTCATCCCTGGTGCCTTTAGAGGGCGGCTTTTGCTGACCTGGCCGAGAGCTTTTGAATCCGGCGTTTACTGCCGTGCCCTTCGTGCTGTCTTCTTTATTTCGGTGTTTGTTATTGTTGTTGCGCCGTGATTTCCCGTTTCCATCTCTAACTTCAGATGTACTGGGGTCACTGATGCTGCATCTGGCTAGTCAGCTATCCTCACCCACGCAAAAGCGGGTCATGAGGCTTGTTAATGCGTCCATCGTTCTCGGCTTATTTTGGCCGAGGTGTCTAGCGAGCCATTCTTCACGGACGCTATGCTTAAAAGCTGCCAAGGCTTCGGCGTCCGGACAATCGACACTCTGGTTCTTTTTAGTAAGAAACCTGTTCCAAAGCTTTCGGGCTGACTCTCCGGGCTGTTGAGTTATATGACTCAAATCGTCCGCATCCGGAGGTCGGACATAAGTCCCTTGAAAATTTGCCCGAAAGGCGTCTTCGAGCTCTTCCCAACTTCCAATGGAGCTTTCGGGGAGGCCTTTAAGCCAGTGACGAGCTGGCCCTTTGAGCTTGAGGGGTAAGTACTTGATGGCGTGGAGATCATCTCCTCGAGCCATATGGATATGAAGGATGTAGTCCTCAATCCAGACCACAGGGTCTGTTGTTCCGTCGTATGTCTCTACGTTTACGGGTTTGAATCCCTCTGGAAATTCATGGTCCAGCACCTCATCGGTGAAACATAGGGGGTGTGCGGCACCCCTGTAGCTGGGTGTACCACATTGTTCGGATGTTTGTTGTGTTGCATTGTATGCTGGGGCGCGCTTGCGTGGTCCATAGATGGATCTTGTTGCGCCGTCCTTTGGGTGCGAGCCCTCGCATGGGTCGCGTGTTGTATTGTGAGTGGCGTTGTATGCCGCTCTGTGTTGGTAGAGGGGTCGTCTATCCGGCCAGGTGGCTGCTTTGATATTTGGTTGTGGGGGGTCTGAGGCCTCCTCATCGAATTCAGGTAGCAGCTTCCGCTTTGGGTAGCTCTTGGAGGGGCGATTGTCGCCATACCTCACTGCTGTGTTGAGTATTTTACTCCATCTGATTTGGAGTGTGTCTTGCGGAGCCTTGAGCCTTTGCTTCTGCTTTTTAAGACTCCTCGCGGTGGCAACAAGCCTTTTACAGGCATTCTGCTGCTCCGGGTGCCTGTCCAGCGTTATGTCGTCCGGACTATTATCCTTGATAGAATTTGTTTGTTCAGTTTGATTATCCGGATTGCCGTTGTCCGGCAGCGGTTCACCCTGCTCCAGCGCTAGGTCTGTGTGATCGTTATTTCTATCGAGGCGGGATTTGGGGCGGCGCTTGCGTCGCCGCTTTGACTGCTTCTCGAGGGAACAAGCCTTCGGTGCATCCTTCCGCTCCTCGTCGTCATTTTTTGATGCGTCCACCATGTATACGTCATATGATGAGGTGGGCGTCCAGTGCCCTGTGGGCGGTGGTTCTTCTTCGCCTCCCGCATCGTCGTCCATACCGTCGATGTTTTCAGAGTCGAAGTCAAGCATGTCGGTTAAATCGTCGACAGTGGCTACAAAGTGGGTGGTGGGTGGGCGTCGAATTTCTTCGTCTTCCGCATCCCAATCTTGCTGGCCGTGATCCGGGCAGGGATCTCTTGACAAAGTGAGAGACTTTAGTGATTTCATAATATTGCCGAAGGGCGAGTGCTGAAAGATGTCCGTGGCGGTAAACTCCATGATCGGCGCCCAATCGGATTCGATCGGCAGGGGTGCGGAAGGTTCGGAGTCCGGCTCCTTGGAGTCACGAGTCTCGCAGAGTACGGGGCTGGTGTTCGGCTCGATCATCATTGGGATCGCAGCCCCCGAGGCGGCGTCCAACCACCCATCCTCGATCGGCGCAGTTGGCTCCGAATTAAGGGTCAAAGCCGATGCGGGTGCGGCCTCCAGGGCACTGTTTGACGGCAGAGCTAGATCATGCCCGTCGTGACAGTGCGGCGCGCTCGGCAGTGGCTCGACTCCGTCGAAGATCAAGTCCCTGCGGATGTCAGCCGTGTAGTTTAAACTTCCAAACCTGACCTGACGGCTAGGGGCGTAGCTTTCGATCTGCTCCTGATGGCCAAGCAAATTAGCCCGCAGTGCAAAGCCGCCGAAGACAGAGATTTGTCTGGGGAGACAAGTTTCACCCTGGACCGCATCACTATCGATGATAGTAGGAGCCATCAAGCCTGACGGCGACGACACAGAGGAACTCTCAATGAAAGCACCAATGTCGGTGTCAAAACCGGCGAACCTGGGTAAAACTTCGTGTCCCTTGCCTCCTGTTACCATCCGGCCTAGACGCACAGTTCGGGACCCTCTTCCCAAGATCCGCCGGTTTTGACACCGACACCACCTCTCTATGTTTCCAATACGATAAAATTGCAAGGAACTGTTTATACTATGCATTGGCCTTCACTATGTGTGCATGAATTGTTCTTTTATGACATGCCAATGCATAGGAAGAAAGTTAGACTTCGTTGCTACATGATGTATGTTACTTTGTGCTCACTACTAAACTACAAATCATTGTTAATTAAAATTGGCTTTGATATACCTTGGGATCCGGGTGGATTCATTACTTGAGCACTATATGCCTAGCTTAATGGCTTTAAAGAAAGCGCTGCCAGGGAGACAACCCAGAAATTTTAGAGAGTCATTTATTTCTGTTGAGTGCTTTTATATAGTTTAAAAACAAAATAAAATAAAGAGGGGAACCCAAAACTTTTTCAAAAACGAAAGTGAAAGTGAGAAAGACAAGCATTGTTGAAGTGGGAGAGCTCCTTGAACTTTGTTCATGCTCACGGCAACTTTGTGAATCTTGATTACAGAAACTTTTCAAAAAAAATAATTATCCCCTTGTACAATTCCATTGTATTATAAAAATAATGTGCCAAGGTTTGCCTTTAGGATGTTTTAGATGCTTGTTGGTTTGTATGGTGTAGGACAGAAACTTTGGCTGTAGTGCGTGATTTTACATTTTTAGATGGAACGTCAAATTGTTATGATTTGTTTTGCACTGTCTTTCTATACAATTTTTTAATTTTTCCTAATTTTGGCAGATTTTTTCAAGTATCAGAAGTATGGTAAATGTTCAGATTATTACAGACTGTTCTGTTTTAGACAGATTCTGTTTTTGATGCATAGTTTGTTTGTTTTGATGAAACTCTCGATTTATATCAGTGGATTAAGCCATGTGAGGGAGTCCTGGATTAGGGGGTCTCCGGACAGCCGGACTATCTCCATTGGCCGGACTGTTAGACTATGAAGATACAAGATTGAAGACTTCATCTCGTGTCCGGATGGGACTCTACTTGGCGTGGAAGGCAAGCTAGGCAATACGGATATGGATATCTCATCCTTTGTAACCGACCTTGTGTAACCCTAACCCTCTCCGGTGTCTATATAAACCGAAGGGTTTTAGTCCGTAGGACAACAACCATAACATACAATCATACCATAGGCTAGCTTCTAGGGTTTAGCCTCTCCAATCTCGTGGTAGATCTACTCTTGTACTACCCATATCATCAATATTAATCAAGCAGGACGTAGGGTTTTACCTCCATCAAGAGGGCCCAAACCTGGGTAAAACATTGCGTCCCTTGCCTCCTGTTACCATCCGGCCTAGACGCACAGTTCGGGACCCCCTACCCGAGATCCACCGGTTTTGACACCGACATTGGTGCTTTCATTGAGAGTTCCTCTGTGTCGTCGCCGTTAGGCTTGATGGCTCCTACTATCATCGATAGCGATGCGGTCCAGGGTGAGACTTTTCTCCCCGGACAGATCTTCGTATTCGGCGGCTTTGCACTGTGGGCTAATTCGCTTGGCCATCTGGAGCAGATTAAAAGCTACGCCCCTGGCCATTAGGTCAGATTTGAAAGTTTGAACTACACGGCCGACATTCGCGGAGACTTGATCTTTGACGGATTCGAGCCACAGCCGGTCCTGCCGCACTGTCACGATGGGTATGACCTAGCTCTGCCGCCGAACAGTACCCCTGAGACTGTGCCCGCATCAGCTCCGACCTTTAGCTCGGAACCAACCGCGCCAATCGAGGACGGGTGGTTAGACACCGCTTCAGGGGCTGCAGTCTCAACGGCGATCGAGCCGAACACCAGCCTAACCCTCTGCACAGCCCGTGACTCCAAGGTGCCGGACTCTTTTCTGGACTCCGAACCATCCGTGCCCCTGCCAATCGAATCCGATTGGGCACCGATCATGGAATTCACCACCACGGATATCTTTCAGCACTCGCCCTTCGGCGATGTTCTGAATTCACTAAGGTCTCTCTCTTTGTCAGGAGAGCCCTGGCTGGACTATGGCCAACAGGATTGGGATGCGGACGACGAAGAAATTCGACGCCCACCCACCACCCATTTCGTAGCCACTGTCGACGATTTAACCGACATGCTCAACTTCGACTTCGAAGACATCGACGGTATGGACGACGATGTAGGAGACGAACATGAACCAGTGCCTATAGGGCACTGGAAAGCCACCTCGTCATATGACATATACATGGTGGATACACCCAAAGAAGGCAATGGCGACGAGATAGCGGAGGATGACCCCTCCAAGAAACAACCCAAGCACCGACGTCAGCAGCACCGCTCTAAGTCCCGCCAAAGCAAAAGTGGTGATACCGGCACAGGAGATAATAACACTCCGGATAGTGCCGAAGACAACAACAATCCCCTCCAGCATGATTTAGAGCAGGAGGATGGAGGAGCCAGCTCTCCTGAGAGAGCGGCGGACGGAGAAGAGGAGGATAAAAATTACATGCCCCCTCCAAAGACAAGGCAAGCCTCGGCGACGGTGAATTCGCCGTACTAGATGATCCCGTCGAACAAGAGCGCTTCAAGCGCCGGCTTATGGCCACGGCAAATAGCCTGAAGAAAAAGCAACAACAGCTTCAAGCTGATCAAGATCTGCTAGCTGACAGATGGACTGAAGTCCTCACGGCCGAGGAATATAAACTCGAGCGCCCCTCCAAGAATTACCCAAAGTGCAGGTTACTACCCTGACTGGAGGAAGAAGCGTATGATATGGCTGATCGGCCACCTCGTGGCCGCGATAGAGAGGCATTCCAGCCAAAAGCTCAGCCTCCACCCCGACGCCATTCAAATAAAAAGGCATGGGGAGATACGCCAGACCTGCGAGACATATTGGAGGACAAAGCAAAGCATGCAAGATCGATCTACGGATCACGACGGCGCACCACTCTGCGAGATGATAAACGTCACGCCGGATACAGTAAAAGCAATTCCGGCCGGGCCGAACACAGCGGGCAAGACCCATTCGAGCAGCGTCGCGATAAAGCCCAATACAGAGGCGCCGCACACCCCTTATGCTTCACAGACAAAGTAATGGAACATCAATTCCCAGAAGGTTTCAAACCTGTAAATATTGAATCATATGACAGCACAACAAATCCCGCAGTATGGATTGAGGATTTCCTCCTCCATATCCACATGGCCCGCAGTGATGACTTACACGCCATCAAATACCTCCCACTAAAGCTCAAAGGACCAGCGCAACATTGGCTTAACAGCTTGCCAGCGGACTCCATTAGCTGTTGGGAAGATCTGGAAGCCGCATTCCTCGACAACTTTCAGGGCACTTATGTGCGACCACCAGACGCCGAGGACTTGAGCCACATAATTCAGTAGCCAGAAGAGTCGGCCAGTCAATTCTGGACTCGGTTCCTTACAAAGAAAAATCAAATCGTCGACTGTCCAGATGCGGAGGCCTTAGCGGCTTTCAAACACAACATCCGAGACTAGTGGCTAGCCCGGCACCTTGGTCAGGAAAAGCCGAAATCTATGGCAGCTCTCACGACGCTCATGACCCGCTTTTGTGCGAGAAAAGACAGCTGGCTGGCTCGCAGTAATAACATATCAAAGAACCATGGTACCTCAGATACCAAGGATGGCAATAGCAGGTCACGTAGCAACAAACATAAGCGCCGTATTAACAGCGAAAATACTGAGGATACGGCAGTCAATGCCGGATTCAAAGGCTCTAAACCCGGTCAGCGGAAAAATCCATTCAAACAAAGTATGCCGGGTCCGTCCAGCTTGGACCGTATACTCGATCGCTTGTGTCAAATACACGGCACCCCAGATAAGCCAGCCAATGACACCAATAGGGATTGTTGGGTGTTCAAGCAGGCCGGCAAGTTAATTTCCGAAAACAAGGACAAGGGGCCGCATAGCGATGACAAGGAGGAGCCCCCACAACCGCACACTGGAGGACAGAAGAGGTTTCCCCCGCAAGTGCGGACGGTGAACATGATATACACAACCCACATCCCCAAGAGGGAGCGGAAGCGTGCGCTCAGGGACGTATATGCGTTGGAGCCAGTCGCCCCAAAGTTCCCCTTGGTCCTCCTATCCGATCACCTTTGATCACAGGGACCACCCCACTAGTATCCGTCATGGCGGATTCGCCGCACTGGTCCTAGACCCAATCATTGACGGATTTCACCTCACTCGAGTCCTTATGGATGGCGGTAGCAGCCTGAACCTGCTTTATCAGGACACAGTGTGCAAAATGGGTATAGACCCCTCAAGGATCAAACCCACAAAAATGACCTTTAAGGGCGTCATTCCAGGTGTAGAGGCCCATTGCACAGGCTCAATTACACCGGAAGCGACCTGCTTCCTTGAGTGCGAGACAGAGTCCAGATCCAGCTGTATCACTGGGACATCTCGTCAGCCTAGCTTCAACAATGGAACAACCTATCCCAAAGAACCATGTAACCGGATACTAGGGCCTCAGAACCAAGGTCTCACGATGCGTCACATAAGACACGCTCCAGCTCCGGACCTACACACATACATAGGCGAAACAGGCCCCCCCCTGGACAGCCGGCATATTCAACACGCAGCAAGCAGCAGAGCTGGACTCACCTACTCGGTCGGAGCTAGGACTCTGCGGATCAGGCTCGTATTATCTAAAATAGGGAGTACTCTATCACCAGACCGACGGCGACGGCCGTCACTCCGGCACGAAAAATCCATCTCCAAGTCGACAAGATACGCACACGGAGTACCGTCGCGCACGCGTAAGCATTTCTCGTCATGAGTCCCGATCGCTGGCAATGATACGCTTGCAGCTCCAAAGCCTCCATCTGCCTTTGTCACCGAGGATTAAATCATCGCGATCTAGGAGACGCGAGGACAACACTTGATGCGCACAGCCCCGGACAAGGGGATTTGGGAGTGGGTCGCTTACAACGCAACGCACCGGACAGAATATCAATTCTACCACGAGACATAGACCCACGCTGGGACACCAGCGGCGCGGGCACTGAGCAGCAGGATAGACTAAGACCGCACGAACGCCTCCACCAGCTTGCACCCACGGTGTTAAGAGGAACAGCACAGACGTTTCCCGCGCGATGCAAGGCGCATCGGTGAAGCGCACCGATAGACCACACCGAACCTAGCAGGTGCGCCCATCATACGCGTTAGCGAGAGCGGAGGAAGCGTCGCGGGCGCACAGGGGGACGTCATGATGCCACTCGGGAGGCGGAAGTCGCGTACAGCTTGCGATAGGCTCCACTGACAGAGGTCCGCGTGCAGTCCCTACCGCACTTCATACCCATCTGACCTTGATTCACAGCGGAGCGAGCTCCCGCCGCTTCAGTAGCAGACAGCTAGAGTGGAGCGAGATTCTGCGCACGGCAGCGGTCCCTTGCAGAGCGGCTTCGCAATCATAGCGAGCAAGGTGACTACCTCGACTCGAGTTCCGGCAGCGATTCGCGGTTAGGCAAGCGCGTGACCTGCTTATACCGGCGATGAGGAGCACACAGGTCGGTGCAGGATAGAATGGGTTCACACCCGCTGAGAGGATCAGGATCCGACCCACAAAAATCGCGAGCGTAACGGCGTCACTCTGCACCATGCGAGTTCGAGACCAACTAATCGGCATCTGACTTTCACCGCAAGCGCTCCGAATTACAGCACGGCCGTCGAGACGCCCTGTCCTCTTTATAGGATTCCATGCCCGTATAACTCGCTAGAATGGCGCACGAGAGATAGCACTCGTCTGGTCGGTATAACGTCCACGGCCGCGCGCGTGGTGCTATCATGCGCAAGCGCCGCGCTGCCCCTTTACGTTTAGGGGCCCCTCCCTGAAGTACGGGGCTATTTGCCGAAGGTCCTAGAGAGTTGTCTTTCGCCCGCCCTGCCGGATTCCGCTAGCTAATCCACAGCGGTGTGTCGGTTTCGTACACGAGCGATCCTGTCGATGTGCATAGGGCGAGGTCGCACGCTTTTCCTGGGAGTAGGACAAGTTACATATCTCCAGCGCCGTAGAGCAGTCAGGTCTATAATCTCCAACGCCAGCGAGTGACAAGCAATCGGCTAGTCCAGTAGACGTCAATTAACGTCCAGCGCTGCGAGAAACGAGCACGTCAATGCGCTACTTCGTCGCGGAGACAGCACGGAGTCGAGGGAGGCAACTGCACTCTACGCAACCACCCTGCTCGCATACCGAGATCGGCAACAGAAAAAGAGATGCCGCATATACGGCACATTCACCTTACCAGTTCGATCTGTCGCTGCAACCTGCTCCTCGCCGACGACATATGGGAGGTGTCAGGAATTTGGCTTCACAGCCACGGACTCCTTGCAATTATTGGTCCAGCGCCTACGCCTCTGCTCGGCGAGCGCGAGGACTCCTCGACCATCATAGACGCCCTGGGCGTCTTGCAGCTCTGCGTAAGTCAATACGGCGGCCACCCCAGATGCCAGCCATCCGCGGAGCGAGAAGACCGGGGCCAGTGACCGCTTTGGGTTTTCCGGAGGCATGATGAGCGAGCATTACAAAACAAAATGGGTTCTGCTTACTTTTCAACCGTTCATCCCGCTCGCATGTCTCGCCCCGCTTTCGCGTTGCTCCCTTAAGGCGGAACGGCCGTCGCGCTGACTTGAGGGGTTGCGACCAACACACCGGCTTCGGATCGACGTCGCAGCCCCAGTTATCTGCGCTGAGCCACGTCCAACGCGACAACACTATGCGGGCTCAGCGTGTTGGGAGGACTGATTTTCGCTGACGGGTACACACGGCGAGTGCAGCGCTTCGAGGTCAACTCCGGTCTCGTGAACCACTCGCCCGCACTTCTTATCAACCTAGCGGTCTCATAGGCCTTAGCTGGTGAATGTCCGGGCTGGCTCTCTCTCGACGATGCAGTCATACACCTATCGCCCAATACCAGTCATCATCACGCGCGCAACACCTCAGATGGAGGTGAGATCTAGCTATTCGGACATGCTATATCTCATGCCTGCCTTCGATCTTGAGCTCACATTGCCGCTCGCAGACATTGCTAGTTGCATAGCACATACTAGCAGAGAGCACAGTAAGCTATTATTGCAATCTAATATTCAACCTAGCACTTCGCATCTTGCACACACTGGAAGGGACACTTCTAGGCTGCCTACTCCACACACGCTAATCTTACTGTTCGAGCGAGATACTGCCAGCACTAAACTCTGTGTTTCAGAAGGCATTACGCAACATTTCCTAATATTATACGACAGCACTGACATCTAACAGACTCATTCACGTTGCCGATTCATCCGTCATTGAGCTTAGTTTCATATCTCAAGCTCAATCCGGGTTGTTCCATTCACGTGCCGGCATTGAGCAAACCGCAGACATCTTAGTGGGATCGCACGATGACCAGCACCATACGTACCGCTTACAGGACTCGCCGTCTCAGCGCGACTCGCACAGCTCACGTGGGTCACTGGCGACTTCCTAATGTCCGAACACGTTTCCAGCACATCGGGGTGGGGGGCGCTGGAGCTGATCAAGAAAGCCGCTTCGCGCCCGGCGTCATCTTCAGACGCACGTCCGTTCAGCCCAGACTTACACGCATGTTATCTACCTTGCCACTACATCGCTCCGAGCACTGCTATGGACCAGATTGTCACCGTCGGATTTCAGCTCCCCGGCCTGCCTAGTTGTGGTCCCGTTGTAGTCGTCTTTCCGCATTACTTTCTCCAGCCGCTGAAGGTTAGCGCTAGGAACTAGAACTATCTCGCATATCGTCCGCCAGGGAGCAGTATTGATGGCACCGCGCTTCGCACAGGTGGTCTTGCTGGTCGGTACGTGCGATCCACACGTATCAGTAGACTGACGAATAGCTAAAACTGACTGCATGGAAAGCGATGAGACTGGTTCGCCGTCGACCGGAAAGCCGGATGCTTTCGTTACTGGAAGTACCATCGACTGAGGGTGTTCGAAGTCCTAGACCGGCTATGCCACGGCTCAGTCAACGCTAGTAGTCAGATGGTCAGCCTCAGATCCCGTCCATGCATGATTTAGAGGCCTGCCTCCCCACTTCGGGCTCAGCGGCCAATTCAGCTACCCTTGGCCAAATTACCGATTTTGGCTTTCTCGCCCACGAAACTTAACAAATTATAGAATTTCAGCTTAGGCGTCGGAGGCTATATGTCTCTTGAGTAGTCGCTCAAGGGCAATATAGTCACACTGGTTAGTACTCAAGGTGTCGCTGAGGGCTTGAATGCACGGATCTCCGGATCTACTCCACCTTGCGAAAGTATCAACCCGACATGGGAACAGAGGATGTCGCCAGTTGTGTTACTCTCCTCGCGCCTCGGCGAACTGCCACTACCTCATGCCATCATCCAGAGCTCGGCATTGGCGGCTACATTTGAGCAGCACGGATCGCAGCGCCATCCGCGCTAGAAGGCATATGCATCGAAGAAAAAGCAGCTCAACATCAGAAAGTTGGGAGAAAGATTCTTTATACCAACACGTCATGCATCAGTCGCTAAATGGAGGAATACAAGTTTGTACAATACTACAGGGATAGAATACGAGAAGCAGAGGGCTCATTCCAAAAAATTGAGGCTTAAAAATCACTGAGGTTGCACACATCGTCGCTATCATGGGATCCGCTAAGTTCACGCGGCGAGATAGCTGGATCGACCGTGACTATTCCGCCACCGCTAGGCAGACGGGGGCAAACCACGGAAGAACACCTCGGACATCTACACATCCGTGCGCGCGCACGGTGTCGAGTGCTAGCCCACTATTGAGCCACTTCGGATTAGGGCAGCGACACCACTCTCCTCCCCAAGCTTTGCATAACATGCGTTCAATACTGCGTGCCTCTCCACATATCCAGCACACGCTTCGACTCAAAGCGACTCAAACACATAGGTGTCTGACACTGGGGCGAAGAACCCGAGCTGCCCTTGCAATATAGGACTAGACAGAGTTGCGCCCGTAGCGGAAATCCCATCGCAGACCCACGGGACAGGCGAGGCGGAAGCTACGTCCTCTATTCTACATAGTCCGCGCGGACACCGTGCACCGATTGGACTGAACTGAAACTGGCGTTAGTAAGGGGCAGATAGCCGCGTTCCTCCACCGAACGCCGACATATAAGCCCGCATCAAGGCCTGATCGTAACCGCCTAATGTGGCACGAGATGCGGCGAGACGGCCTGAATCCGATCCAGTGCCTCCTTGACAGCGAGGAACGAGGGCCGCGGGGCGAGTCGGTCCGTACCCCTGACAGCGAGGGCGTCCTTTGGGGGACTCGTATCCTACGGGTGGAAGACATGGTCGGTCCATGGATTTTCCTCTCATTGTGGCTCCATCTGAGGTATGTATCAGGAATGTCCCACATCAGATTGCTATATCCCGAGCAGGAGCACACCCTGACGAACAGCTTCTCCGTCGAGCTTCCGTCCTCGGCCTGGTAAAATTGTGCGGCATCGGACACACTGGGGGCAAATCTGTGAATGCTCCTGAAGAGCTCCGGATCCGGGTAAGTAACCGGTACTTTACTTTTACATGCTTTCTTTGCATATAGAAAGGCTTACCCGCCGCTATCTTCTTCATCGCGTCGATCTCTTGGAGGGCCTTTTGGGCTTCAGCCTTGGCACTTTTTACACTCTCGAGGGCCACAGCAAGCTCAGACTCCCGCATCTTTGAGTCAAGCTCCAACGCCTCGTGCTTCGCCACGAGAGCCTGGAGCTCTTGCCGCACCTCGCCCACCCGAGCCTCGTGCTTCTCTCGCTCGGTGCGCTCCTTGGCCGCTTTATCTTCGGCCTTGGTTAGCGCTTGCTTCTGGTTCACCACCTCGGTCGTGGCCCCTGGCAAACATACGATAATCCTATCATTTTGCAATCGCGTCCTCTTTTATATATACATATCTATAGACAGTGTATTACTTACCCTTGTTCTCCTCGAGCTGCCTCTTGGCAAGGCCAAGCTCTTTCCTGGACCCCTCGAGGTCCTGCTTCAGTACGACGACCTCCGCAGTCAGTGCGGTGGACGCCAGCAGTGAAGCCTGCATATGCATATTGACACACTTATATTAGACTCCTGCGATATTATTTGATCCTCTATTCGTCTTTTCTTTGTGAACACCGAACAAAGCATCAGGGGCTACTGTCTATGCGGTAATATTTCTACTACATTTTAAAACACTTACCTCGAAGCCTGTTAGAAGGATGGCACAGGCTTCAGTCAATCCGCTCTTGGCGGACTGAACCTTCTGGATCACCGCACTCATGATAGTGCGGTGCTCCTCGTTGATGGAAGTGCTGCTAAGCACTTCCAGCAGATTGTCTAGCGCCTCTGGATGGACAGAGGTCACCGGCACAGGCATCTTGCCCCTCTTAGAAGGAGGCCGCGTGCCCAAGCCTGGAACCGCTGGAGGTTCCGGCGTGGTGTTCGGCTAAGGGCCGAACTCGGAGCTCTCAGGGGCCCCGTCCCCTCGGCTCCCGGAGGCCGGAAGGTCGCCTTGAGGCGCCTCCGGGACTGTCTCCCCTCGATCCGGTGCCTCTTGAGACAACACCTCGGCATCGTCGGCAGGATGAGGGGAGGTGGCGGTCGGGACTGGATCGCTATCCATGTCCGACAAGCCCAAGGAGCCGTCTGACGATACATCGATACTGGCTCGTGGCGGCCTGCATAATTGTGTTCGGCGTTATGGAAAGCAGTGCGACAAAGGAATCCTATGGGTTACTCTGGTATCCGAATACTTACGATCTCCCCGGGGGCTTGGCCCTGGGCAACCACTTGTCTTCGCCTTCGTCGGCGGCGGTGGAGCTGTCCGGAAGGAGAGTCCTTCCCTTCTTGGACCCTTCGGCCCCCCCAGTTGGGGCGGCCTTCCTTTTCCTGTCTCCCCCAGTCGGTGGGGGAGCATCTTCTTCTTCTTCTTCCTCGTCTTCGAGGGAAGAGTGCGCCGCAGAGTCATCAGACGGTGAGTCAAACGACGCCTGGCGTCGGGAACTCTTTCGGGTTCCCTTGGCCTTCTTGGTCTTCTCCGGCACCGTATAAGGGGCCGGAGTCAACATCTTTGCCAGAAGAGCGTCTGCGGGGCCTTCGGGCAAAGGAGCCGGACAGTCAATCTGTCCAGCCATCTTCTGCCAGTCCTGTCAAAGGTACGGGAGTTTAGATCCTGCAGAGAGTCAATCTATAAAAAATAAGTATCCTATGAAAGGTAAAGCAGCTTACCGCACTGTCTTGGCGCTTCGCGCTGAATCCGCGATCCTCAGTAATAGGAGGGGGGACCTCGGCACTTGTGAACAGCACCCTCCAGGCATCTTCATGAGTCATGTTGAAGAGCCTGTTCAGAGTTCGGTGCTGCGCCGGGTCGAACTCCCACAAGTTGAACTCCCGTTGTTGGCACGGGAGGATCCAGCGGATGAGCATAACTTGGACTATGCTGACAAGCTTGAGCTTCTTGTTCACCATGTTTTGAATACATGTTTGGAGTCCAGTCAGCTCTTCCGAACTACCCCAGGACAGGCCCTTCTCTTTCCAGGAGGTGAGCCGTGTGGGGATGCCAGATCGGAACTCGGGGGCCGCTGCCCATACAGGGTCGCGCGGCTCGGTGATGTAGAACCACCCCGATTGCCACCCCTTTATGGTTTCCACAAAGGAGCCCTCGAGCCATGTTACGTTGGGCATCTTGCCCACCATGGCGCCTCCGCACTCCGCCTGGTGGCCGCCCACCACCTTCGGCTTGACATTGAAGGTCTTCAGCCATAAGCCAAGTGGGGCTTGATGTGGAGGAAGGCCTCGCACACGACGATAAACACCGAGATGTTGAGGATGAAGTTCGGGGCCAGATCGTGGAAATCCAGGCCGTAATAGAACATGAGCCCCCGGACGAATGGATGGAGAGGGAATCCCAGTCCACGGAGGAAATGGGTGAGGAATACTACCCTCTCATGGGGCCTGGGGGTGGGGATGAGTTGACCCTCATCTGGGAGCCGGTGTGCGATGTCGTCGGGCAGGTATCCGGCTCTCCTCAGTTTCTTGATGTCTCCCTCCGTGACGGAGGAGACCATCCACCTGCCTTCCACTCCGGACATGGTTGGAGACGGTTGAGGTGGGAAGAGCGGACTTGGACGCTAGAGTTCGAGTGTGCGAAAACGGATGAGCAAAGGAGGAAGAAGGCGTGGATAGAAAGGTGAATCCTTATCCCTTTATATGGGCGGATGAAGCTAAGCGTCCCCACTTGCCTGGTAAAACTCGCTTATCCCCCAAGCGCCGCAATTGATGGCGCGGTTGGGTTACCCACGCCCGTATTGATGAGAATCCCGTAATAAGGGGACACGATCTCTGCTTTGACAAGACGTGTCGAAAAATTGCCTCGCGTTATGTGCGGGGCTGGTTAAAGGGAACGGTTCAAATAATCACCGGGCCATGACATGACGTCATACTGTTAAGACAAGTCAGCAAATTAGATCTGCGAAAATATTATTCTCTCTACGGTGGAATGTGGAACTTATTTTGCAGGGTCGGACACTATCTTCGTATTCAAATTCTTCTGTGATGTATTCGGAGAAGGAACCCGCCTTGCAATGCCGAAGACAATACTGCACGCCAGACTCATCGTCATTGAAGCCTGGTTCAGGGGCTACTGAGGGAGTCCTAGATTAGGGGGTCTCCGGACAGCCGGACTATCTCCATTGGCCAGACTGTTAGACTATGAAGATACAAGATTGAAGACTTCGTCTCGTGTCCGGATGGGACTCTACTTGGCGTGGAAGGCAAGCTAGGCAATACGGATATGGATATCTCCTCCTTTGTAACCGACCTTCTGTAACCCTAACCCTCTCCGGTGTCTATATAAACCGAAGGGTTTTAGTCCGTAGGACAACAACCATAACATACAATCATACCATAGGCTAGCTTCTAGGGTTTAGCCTCTCCGATCTCGTGGTAGATCTACTCTTGTACTACCCATATCATCAATATTAATAAAGCAGGACATAGGGTTTTACCTCCATCAAGAGGGCCCGAACCTAGGTAAAACATTGTGTCCCCTGCCTCCTGTTACCATCTGGCCTAGACGCACAGTTCGGGACCCCCTACCCGAGATCCGCCGGCTTTGACACTGACACCATGGAAAAGTTATATTACAGTAGACACAATGCAAAAACAAAATATGAATTGGTTTGCAACAGTACTTAGAGTAGTGATTTGCTTTATTATACTAACGGATCTTCCCGAGTTTTCTGTTGCAGTTTTGTGTGGATGAAGTGTTCGATGATCGAGAAGGTCTCGATGTGAGAAGAAGGAAGAGAGGCAAGAGATCAAGCTTGGGGATGCCAGAGGCACCCCAAGTAAATATTCAAGGAGACTCAACTGTCTAAGCTTGGGGATGCCCCGGAAGGCATCCCCTCTTTCTTCAACAAGTATCGGTATGTTTTCAGATTCATTTCGTTCATGCGATATGTGCAATCTTGGAGCGTCTTTTGCATTTAGTTTTCATTTTTATTTTATGCACCATGCTGGTATGAGATAGTGCTTGGTTGATTTATAGAATGTTCTATGCACTTCACTTATATCTTTTGAGTATGGCTTTATAGAATGCTTCATGTGCTTCACTTATATCATTTGAAGTTTGGATTGCCTCTTTCTATTCACTTAGACAACCGCCATTTGTAGAATGCTCTTTTGCTTCACTTATATTTGCTAGAGCGTGGGCATATCTTTTGTAGAAAGAACTAAACACTCTTGCTTCATTTATATCTATTTAGAGAGATGACAGGAACTGGTCATTCACATGGTTAGTCATAAAATCCTACATAAGACTTGTAGATCACTGAATATGATATGTTTGATTCCTTGCAATAGTTTTGCAATATAAAGATGGTGATATTAGAGTCATGCTAGTGGGTAGTTGTGGATTAGTAGAAATACTTGTGTTGAGGTTTGTGATTCCCGTAGCATGCACGTATGGTGAATCGTTATGTAATGAAGTCGGAGCATGATTTATTTATTGATTGTCTTCCTTATGAGTGGCGGTCGGGGACGAGCGATGGTCTTTTCCTACCAATCTATCCCCCTAGGAGCATGCGCGTAGTACTTTGTTTCGATGACGAATAGATTTTTGCAATAAGTATGTGAGTTCTTTATGACTAATGTTGAGTCCATGGATTATACACACTCTCACCCTTCCACCGTTGCTAGCCTCTCTAGTATCGCGCAACTTTCGCCGGTACCATAAACCCACCATATACCTTCCTCAAAACAGCCACCATACCTACCTATCATGGCATTTCCATATCCATTCCAAGATATATTGCCATGCAACTTCCATCATCGTCATATACATGACTTGAGCATTCATTGTCATATTGCTTTGCATGATCGTAAGATAGCTAGCATGATGTTTTCATGGCTTGTCCATTTTTGGATGTCATTGCTACGCTAGATCGTTGCACATCCCGGTACACTGCCGGAGGCATTCATATAGAGTCATATCTTTGTTCTAGTATTGAGTTGTAATATCGAGTTGTAAGTAAATAAAAGTGTGATGATCATCATTACTAGAGCATTGCCCCAGTGAGGAAAGGATGATGGAGACTATGATTCCCCCACAAGTCGGGATGAGACTCCGGACGAAAAAATAAAATAAAATAAAATTATTAAAAAAAGAGAAAGGCCAAAAAAGAGAAGGCCACAAAGATGAGAGAAAAAGAGAGAAGGGGCAATGTCACTATCCTTTTACCACACTTGTGCTTCAAAGTAGCACCATGTTCTTCATATAGAGAGTCTCTTGAGTTATCACTTTCATATACTAGTGGGAATTTTTATTATAGAACTTGGCTTGTATATTCCGATGATGGGCTTCCTCAAATGCCCGAGGACTTCATGAGCAAGCAAGTTGGATGCACACCCACTTAGTTTCAGTTTGATCTTTCATACACTTATAGCTCTAGTGCATCCATTGCATGGCAATCCCTACTCACTCACATTGATATCTATTGATGGGCATCTCCATAGCCCGTTGATACACCTAGTTGATGTGAGACTATCTTATCCTTTTTGTCTTCGCCACAACCACCATTCTATTCCACCTATGGTGCTATGTCCATGGCTCACGCTCATGTATTGCGTGAAAGTTGAAAAGGTTTGAGAACGTCAAAAGTATGAAACAATTGCTTGGCTTGTCATCGGGGTTGTGCATGATGTGAATATTTTGTGTGGTGAAGATGGAGCATAGCCAGACTATATGATTTTGTAGGGATAACTTTCTTTGGCCATGTTATTTTGAAAAGACATGATTGCTTTATTAGTAGGCTTGAAGTATTATTGTTTTTATGTCAAATGATAGACTATTGCTTTGAATCACTCGTGTCTTAATATTCATGCCATGATTAGATATGTGATCAAGATTATGCTAGGTAGTATTCCACATCAAAAATTATCTTTTTTATCATTTACCTACTCGAGGACGAGCAGAAATTAAGCTTGGGGATGCTGATATGTCTTTGTCGTATCTATAATTTTTGATTGTTCCATGCCAATATTCTACAACTTCCATATACTTTTGGCAACTTTTTATACTAGGGGACTAACATATTGATCCAGTGCCCAGTGCTAGTTCCTGTTTGTTGCATGTTTTTTGTTTCGCAGAATATCCATATGAAACGGTGTCCAAACAGGATAAAAACTGGCGGAGATTTTTTTGGAATGTATATGATTTTTTGGAAGAAAAATCCACGCGAGATGGTGCCCAAGGGGGCCACGAGGCAAGGGGCGCGCCCTTGACCCTCGTGGCCACCCTGTAAGACGGTTGGTGCCCTTCTTTCGCTGCAAGAAAGCAAATATCCGGATAGAGATCGTGTTAAAATTTCAGGCCAATTGGAGTTATAGATCTCCTGGAATATAAGAAACGGTGAAAGGGTAGAATCTAGGAACGCAGAAACAAAGAGAGATAGAGAGACAGATCCAATCTCGGAGGGGCTCTCGCCCCTCCCACGCCATGGAGGCCATGGACCAGAGGGGAAACCCTTCTCCCATCTAGGGAGGAGGTCAAGGAAGAAGAAGAAGGAGGGGGGCTCTCTCCCCCTCGCTTCCGGTGGCACCGGAGTGCCACCGGGGGCCATCATCATCACCGCAATCTTCACCAACAACTTCACCGCCATCATCACCAACTCTTCCCCCCTCTATGCACTGGTGTAACCTCTCTCTTACCCGCTGTAATCTCTACTTAAACATGGTGCTCAACGCTATATATTATTTCCCAATGATGTATGGCTATCCTATGATGTTTGAGTAGATCCGTTTTGTCCTATGGGTTATTTGATGATCAAGAATTGTTTGAGTTGCATGTTTTATTATTGGTACTGTCCTATGGTGCTCTCCATGTTGCGCAAGCGTGAGGGATCTCCGCTGTAGGGTGTTGCAATACATTCATAATTCGCTTATAGTGGGTTGCGTGAGTGACTGAAACACAAACCCGACTAAGGGGGTTTTTGCATATGGGATAAAGAGGACTTTGTGCTTTAATGCTATGGTTGGGTTTTACCTTAATGATCTTTAGTAGTTGCGGATGCTTGCTAGAGTTCCAATCATAAGTGCATATGATCCAAGTAGAGAAAGTATGTTAGCTTATACCTCTCCCTCATATAAAATTGCAATAATGATTACCGGTCTAGTTATCGATTGCCTAGGGACAAATAACTTTCTCGTAACAAAAACCACTTTACTAAAACTAACTTAGTTGCGTCTTTATCTAAACAGCCCCTACTTTTTATTCACGCGCTCTTTATTATCTTGGAAACCTATCCAACAACACCTACAAAGTACTTCTAGTTTCATACATGTTCTAGGTAAAGCGAATATCAAGCGTGCGTAGAGTTGTATCGGTGGTCGATAGAACTTGAGGGAATATTTGTTCTGCCTTTAGCTCCTCGTTGGGTTCGACACTCTTACTTATCGAAAACTGTTGCGATCCCCTATACTTGTGGGTTATCATGCCTTGGTACCCCACGCTTGCGCTTGCCCCCTTAGCACCAAAGAGGAAACAAGGACGGTGTGCGCGCTGGCGCCCGCCTGGCGCCCGCGTGGTCTTGATCGTCATGGCTTACGTCACGAGAACCTCACGAGGTTTGCCCGACCTTGAACTCTCCGCCCCTCATGAGCCATCCTGGCGAGGCCACTCGTGAGGAGGTCTTGTGTCATCCGCCTCGCGAGGCTTGGCCCCTCGCGATGGTCTTGATTCCTTGTTGATGAAGATGGGCCGTACAGGCCTGCTAGAAAAGCCACGCCGTGGGCCGTAGGCAGGCAAGTCTGGGGACCCCCGTTCCCAAAACGCCGACAATACTTTCTGTGCAATTCCCAAACTCTCTCAGGCGTATATTGTAAAAACATTCAAACTTCCTACTGTGAGCCGTTAGATCTCCGTGAACTTGTATCACCACAGAATCTATAGTGCGGGAGCACCTCATATTCTCCCTTGCGAGAAAACATCAGTTGCTCTCGCAGCTTGGATGCTACGGTGATACAAGCTTAGAGGTCATTTTATCTGAGATCCAATGGCATCTGAGCAGTCTTTGTGCTTGTAAGCAGTGGCCGAACTCTTTGCGGGCTTTTCTGCAAAAAAACATTCGAACCATCGAGGAGTTGTTAGATCACAAATCCAACGGCTCCGAAGAGCTTGTATCACCAAAGCATCTAAGGTGTCGTACCACATGATATTCTTACATACAGGAGAATATGCAGTCCTCCTTCATCTTAGATGCTACGATGATACGAGCTTCGAGGTCGTTGGATATGGGATCCAAGGGCATCTGAGTAGTTTTTGTACAAATTGTGTGCAATTCTCAAACTCATTAAGGTTTCCTGTAAAAATATTAAGACATCCCGTGATGATAGAGGCGAGGGTCCCGATCTTTCGATGAGATGATAACTATCGATTTGGTGGAGACGACTTTGACGATCCGACTAGAAACGTGCACGACGTTGCGCCTTAGCAATCGCTAAACCAATCTCCTGAGGTTACTGACGATGCCAGAAGCACGGTCAGCCTGACCACGAAGGTCTATTCCTGCAAGCAATAGAAGAACGAGCAAGAATATGATAAAGCAATCTGAATATTGCAAATATATATGAGGTATTGATAATGGTGGGGATCCGTAAGCGGTCTTGGTCTGGTCGTTGGACACAAACGAAGTACACGAAGTTGCAATGGCTAACTTTTAACTAAACAAATCCCCCGTCTAAACGATGCCTTAAGGGCTATATTTATAGGGAAAAGAGAGGGGATTTTTTCCACCCTTGGCAAGGTGGGACTAAAACACCTCCTAAGTCGTTTTCCCTACAATATGGACTCTAAAAATAGATTACATGGGCCTGGCCCAAAATAAGGTGGCGCAACACCAATAATAAGCTATGGACGAAATTTATGGAAGGCCATCTTGTATATTTCGTCCACCATCTTGTATGTCATCATGGTGGCTTCAAAGTCCGGAAATCTCCACTTGAACCTCCGTTCTTGTTCTGTTCGCACGCACCTTCATCTCCGTGCTTGACCATGCTCCAATGTCCAACTTTCTTGTCCATGCTAGACACTTCAATTGCAAGCAGCACAAATGTATCTAAGTTAGGCAGCATCATATTCTCATGAACATTAGAAACATTACCAAGAAACGAAAGTACCTGATAATTTAATTGGCGTATCTGAGCTCTAGCAACTGTTCCAAGAGGTAAAACAGTAGGGGATATGGGTGTAACTGTGGTAGCCATGTCCTCATCATCCTCCCCTTCTTGAAAACAAAGCCGTCCTCGGCGTTTCTTAACCTGAAATCTGGCTAACAAAAGAGACAAGGTGTACACGTTGTATATGTATATGTCGTCCATTTTCACTGATCTCAGTTGGGGCACATGTGACACAGTTATACAAGAGCAGCCTTCAAAAGTCATGAAATATAAAGCCAATATATTATCGCAAGAAGTCAAAGGCATGAAAAAATTGCAACTCAGTTTGCACATATAAGTGAAGCTCTTATTCATATCAAAAGATTGACAATGCTTATCATTAAACCATCCCAACAATGATGAACCATCACCAAGATTAGAGGTCATATCAAAATGATTAAACATTGGCACAATTATTTTCAAACGTATTTGATCCAAATCTGATTTATTCCCTGATTCACTTGATTCTTTTGCATCGATAGTTAATTCAATGGATTCACTCAAAATAGTTTGAACACATGGCAAAGTCAAAACATCAACATAGTCCTCTAAAATAGCTGGTGTGATCAAAGTTGTGGGTAGCTCACCGCATGGTGCATTTAAATTGACAAGACATTCATCATACTCATGTGGTGGTGGAAGATTAGTACCTTTGTCATTACCTCTTATGATCAACTCAGATGATGTAGGAACTCTCGGTGATGATGTGTCACATGGTGGAGGTGATGTAGTCCGCACAACAACGGATGTGGTTGTCATAGTATGCCTAGTAGTTGAAGGGACAATCGTATCAACTCTTGGAATGTGCATCTCGTGCCTGGTCTCCTTGTGGGCAACACGTCGTTTTATTTCCTGTTCAGCTTTGCAAGCAAGATGAAACAAATGGTCCATAGGATAACACTCTTCATGAATTAGTATCTCCTGAATCTCACGATTTAATCCTCCCCAAAATCTATCCATAAAATCTTCTTCACTTTCTTCTAAAGAGGAATGCAGGAAGGTAGTTTGTAAAGTATCATAATATTTCGTTACGGTGTCACTACCTTGTTTCAAATGTTGCAACTTTTTAATCATGTCACGAGTATAATAAGCGGGAACGAATGTATGTCGCATGGCAAGTTTCAAATCATCCCAAGTAGTAGGTATATCATTAGGGTGTACCCAACAATATTCACTCCACCAAACTATAGCATAACCAGTGAAAGAACCAACCGCAACCTTAACGTTTTTACGTTCATCAAAATTATGGGAAGCAAATATATTATTTATGTCGAATTCCCATTCAATATATAAAGCAGGTCTAAAACGGCCATTAAATGATGGTATAGGAACAGTAACCTAATCATGCGCATTTGGATGTTTATGCACCTTTTGTGATCGTTGTGGAATTTGCAAAGGTGGTGGCATGTCTCCCGCGATCGACAAAGCCCATGAATTGACCCTAGATCCTGTCATGATTAGTAGAAACAAGAAACAAAATCCAAAAATAATGTTCCTATAACTACTAGGATGTGGTGGTAAAACGCTCACAGTAAAGCAAATATCAATGTCTTACAAGTTCTTACCATGCAGCTGGCGGTGATCGGCAACCAGCAGTGTCAAGTAACTCCAAAAGTTGGGTAAAGCGATTGCCAGGTGAACGTATGTATACACGGTGTAGAAATATGTGGAGCTGGGATGACTTTATATATATGTGGGGAAAAATGCTACAACCACGTTAATTAATGCAAGTTGAATAATCGCTCAAAGTAGTCGAGTGCTGGTTTTAGGCTAGACTGTACTAGAGACGCGAGCCTAAGATACAGACAAAATTCATGCACTGAATTGAACCGGGGATATCTTTCTTTTACCGAGGACCGGATCAATGAAAGGGCAAAAGGAAACAATGCTAGAAACTGTGCAACTTTTTTTTAACCAAACCGAAGCTGCCCCTTTTTCCACACGGATCAAGCTGTTTTATTTTCTCGAGCTCAGACCGATAGCAACAAACACCAACAACACCACACGTTGGTACAAGCCTTCGTTCACGTTTTTGTGGGCTGCTCTGTTCTTCAAAGAAATCCAACCATGCAGCACAACCTCTTTTTTTTACCACAACCAAATCACTTTTCTTTAGAGAACCACAACCAAAGTACTAGGACGTCCTAGGAGTCTATAGCACAACAAGGCACACTTTTTTTTTGTTTTTGGCGCGGATCCCAACAAAATCTGGTAGGTATCTTTTTTTGGGTTCCGTTTAAAACTCCCAAGGAAACAGACCCGCACTTGAATGCTCTTTCCCTTTAAAACTCCCAAGAGATAATGATTCTCTTTTTTTTTCGTTGGAAACTATCTTGCCAATCAAACCGAAATAGCCCTTCCAAATATCACGTGAGCAACCTCAATTCTAGGCACTATTCACGTTATTTCTTTATGGCTGCGATTTTCCACTTCTCCCGTAAGGAATCTGCTCTCTCTCTCTCTCTCTTTTTAGCTGACTAGACTTGCCTTGTTATCTCTCTCTTGACTCAATCACCAAGATCTTTTTAAATAAACAAACCGACTAGCACTTTCCCAACAATTCCTCCTCCTTTTTTTTGTCCGATCCAATCGCCCTGCAGATCGCTCTTTTTTTTCTCCCAACTTTTTTTTCCAAACAACACAACAAATCTCTTTCCTCTTCTATTTTTTTTCTTGGCCGATCAGAATTGCCTTTTTTTCAATCGCTTTGATTTCCTTCCAAATCGCACAAACTCCTACGTAAAAGAAACAGATCCGTAGCTTTCCTTATTTTTTTCTTCCAAACGTGGAAACAACCACCTCTCCTTGATTTACGCGCAGATTTATTTCCTCCTTTCCGTTTTTTTTTCAAAGAATTTGCCCAACAAAACGGCCACCAACCAAACCGATTGGCAGTTGCCTTCTTTATGCAAGTCGGATTCCAAAGGCAATAAATAAATGTCACATAAACCTACCAATAGTACACCAGATTTTAATGGACACGTCCCACCTTGGGAAGTTTCCTTTTATTGTCTTTCCAAACATGCATGCATGCGCGGCCAATCAGGATTTTTTTCTCCAAAGTCCAAACGTGGAATCTATGATTCTCTTTGCCAACAAACTAGGAAAGATAAAACAAATGGATTCTTCTTGCCGCTGAACGGAATCAGTATCCTCTTGCCCTTTTTTTCAAGCGCTGGAACAACCTTGCCGAATATTTTTCCTTTTATTTGACCGATCCAAACATTTCCTATTTATCTCCAACGTTGGCTGCACCTTTCCTTCTTTGACAATAGAAAATCAGTCAATCTTTCTAAATAACTCAAACCGATCAGCCCTCTATCTTTCTTTTTTTCCTAACCGATCCAATCACCTTCCTTGTTTCAACGGACAACACCGCACGATAAAGTCAATTGACTAGAACGTGGTGTCTCTCTTACCAAGAATCGTGGGATTCCTGTCCTTCAAAAACATGCAAGGCAAACCAGCTTTTCCTTCTTTCTCTCCAATATTGCCCGTAGCAGTATATTGAACTTTTTTTTCTTTTGTGACCGATCCAATCTCTCTCTTTTTTAAGGATCTTTTCTCAACTTTTTCTCTCCAAGATGAATCAGGCCGCAATGAACGGTGAAGAGATGATCGCAAAACACATCAAAAAGATCGTGACTTGTGGCAACAATGGATGAATGGTGGTGACGGCGATGAATAAAATAAGTGGCAGCAGAATATGACAATGAAGTGGATGATGATGTAAGCTGCAAGCTCCAAGCTCCAAGCAACTCGTATCAGCATATAGCATATAGCGTGTGGGGGCACATGATATTCTCCCGGGGAGGAGGGGGGTGCACAACCAATCGGTGTTTGGGAGGGTGGGAACAAATATAATCTAAACAATCCTAAACAGAGCTTCACAATTTTATCTAAGGTCGAGGGGTTAAGCCCCGACAATCTACATAGCTCTGCATAAACTCAACATTGATCTGCAAGCTCCAAGCAACTCGTATCAGCATATAGCATCTAACGTGTGGGGGCACATGATATTCTCCCGGGGAGGAGGGGGTGCACAACCAATCGGTGTTTGGGAGGGTGGGAACAAATATAATCTAAACAATCCTAAACAGAGCTTCACAATTTTATCTAAGGTCGAGTGGTTAACCCCCGACAATCTACATAGCTCTGCATAAACTCAACATTTGCATGTACTCCCTCCGGTCCTTTTTAGTTTGCATATAAGGTTTGTCTAAAGTCAAACCTCGTAAACTTTGACCGAATTTATAGAGGAAAATACCAACATTCAAAATGTGAAAATCAACAACATTAGATGGTTCATGAATTTAGTTTTCATATTGTATAAATTTAGTATTGTAGATATTAATATTTTTTCATATAAATTTGGTCAAACTTTATGAAGCTTGACTTCAGACAATTCTTATATGCGGAGTAAAAAGGACCGGAGGGGGTATGTAGTACTAGACTTAATATTCATGTTTCAGTTTCCTATTCATTTTAAATATTGAATTGAGGACCATGCATGTTTTACATTTTACTCCCTTCATTCCTAAATATTAGTATTTTTAGAGATTTCACATGGACTGCCACATACAGATGCATATAGACATATTTTAGAGTGTAGATTCACTCATTTTTCTCTGTATGTAGTCACTTGTTGAAATCTCTAAAAGACAAATATTTAGGAACAAAAGGAGTATTTTTGAATTCGTGTCGTACATGCATGGTTTGGAAGAATAGATGCACTATACTTATTGGATTGTTGTTGTGTTCGTGTGTGTGTGGTCATATGCTTGATACATATAAAGTTTTCTCACCACCATACCGTTCATCTTTTAAATTTGAATTTGCAAAGTGAAATCCACGTTGAGATCACTATATCACAAACTCACTCTAATTCAAGAACTCGTCATAAATTAATTACCATGTTGAGATTACTATTTGCAAGGAAAATACGGGCATTGTAATACACATAGATTCGTTCGACAATTTAAAACATTCCTTTCCTATTCTCAAATGATAGAACCCAACGGTGTACCAGCCAGACCTTGGCTCGTGTTGATCCTAAAAAAACTAGGCTCGTGTCCTTCTGGTGGTGTGCATGGTACACACATTAGCCAACCCAACCAGTCAAGCCTCCGCGTTTCGAGTCAAAATATTTGGCGGCCAGAATTCCAGCCCTAGGAAATCCTCCTCATGTCCCTGGTCCATAATGACTACCGATGAACAATGGAGGGATGCTTTAGTAACTAGACAATGTTACGTACCGTGCCGAGCACGGTTCAATTCCCTCGATCGCCGCTACCCAAGGTCAACCGTCAACTCCATTGCCTAGTACTAATAGGAGTACTACACCAGGATGAGCACAAAATTGAGCCCGTTTGTTCGTGCCTAGTACTTGAGTTAATATATCAGGCAATGCACTGGTACAGAGGGATTATCCTTTTACTCTGCATATATAACTTGTCTGAAGTCTAACTAAGCAAAATGTTTGACCAAATCCTTTCTTAAGAAATACAACTAGAAAGATGTATCGCTTGAAAATTTATTGCATGATGCAGGTTATGATATTGTTTCGTATCCTGGATTTTAAATTTTAGAAAATCCAAAAGTCACCAAAAATTCATGAAACTAAGCATGTTTACGTGATATGGCATAATTTTTTCCTTCAATTTGAGACAAGCTGCTTATGAGAAGTTGCACAAATGAAGAGCCAAGGTATTTTGGAACAAAGCCCCACTATAAAAAAATACACTTCCATGATGATATGTGTTTGTCACAGTAGGTCATGTTTTCTGTCATGCATGTACATCCTTGACAAATTTATGAAAGAATCAAAATAGTCATACCTGTGGTGTCGTAGAAGTGTTCCATGACATTACCAAAATTATCATCATGGAAGTGTCCACTTCCATGACGATAAATCGCGCGTCACAGAAGTGCTTTCGTCAAGGGTGACTGACACGTGGCATCCACCGTAATGGGACAATGTTAAGCTATCGGGTCCGGTTTTGGATCCGGTAACCCGTTAACAGCCCAGACCAATGGGAAATTTCCACGTGTAAAATTCTGATTGGCCGGAGGAAACACGTGTCAGCTCGTCAGTGGGTCAGATAGGCGCCTATGATATGTCGACACGTGCGACAGCCCACCACTGGTCCATTTAGCTTACAAATGCTGACCCATTTGTCTTGGTCAAAAGATAGCGGGCTGGCCCATGAAAAGTCTGTTAACGGTCTCTTCGCAAATAGCCCATTTTACGGCCCGGTAACTCACGACCCGTCAGGGCCTACACGAAATCGGCCCAACAACGTCATGTGGGCCGTCGAATATAACACGAGCACGTTTCACTTTCGGCCCATGTATGTCCCATGACATCTTTCGACCCATATGAGGCCTTCGTATCTTTAGGCCCTTTAGAGGCCCACGATGACTCTAGCCCATAATGAACAATAAATTTCTTTGTACCCGTTAATGGCCCATGATTCACATGGGCCGTTTCCAGCCCGTGTTAGCTTTCGGCCTACTGATGGCCCATACGTTCTTGGGCTCCTTTCCGGCCCTCGATTACTTCCGACCCATTATTGGCCTGTTCCCTAATGGGCCAAATTCGGCCCGTGACAAGAGTTGGCATGTTTCTGGCCTATTATCCCGTTGTGCCGTTTCCAGCCCGTCCTATATTCTGGCCCATTAACGACCCGTTATGCCTGTGACAGAATTAAGCCTTTGCTTTCCTCGGCCTGTTAATGGCCCGTTACCGTACTCGGCCGATACCAATTGTGCCCGTTTATGGCCCATGTACACCAATTTATCCGACGGCCCGAGGCCCACCGATTCAATGACCGTGTTGGAGGCCCATTTAAAGACGGCTCGTAGGAGGCCCATGGATCCTATGGCCCGTAGCAGGGTCAAGGTTACCACGGTCTGTATATGGCCCATGGTTGCTGTGGCCACTAGCAAACCAGGGAAAAAGAAGACTAGGAAATAAGTAAGCCCGAAACTAACGCTAGGCTATTAAGGCGTCAAAGATCGCCATCAGTGCAAATATAGGGAACACCCTACACTATACAAAAATGGCTTGCTGTTTTCTTCAGCCGGTGGCTGGACGTTAAGAACAAATTTTATATTGCAACAAAGCAAATTACAACTATAAAACAAAAGGAAGGTTGGCATAAAAGTTAACAGTCTAGCAGATAAATGCACCACCAGATGTTTAGAAGCTCAGTTCATTTGACCTAACTGTTACGTTTTCATGCTGTATTGTCCGATGGAGCACCATAACCTTCGCCTTCATTTCTCCTAGGCTCCTGAACAACATAGTGAGTGTCTGATAGTCTGGTTTCAAAACCATGCATATCTTGACGACATCAAACAATGTCTGTCCTTGTTTCACAAAGGGTCTCTGTTAGGGAACGAACTTGTGTCTGGAGCGCAGATATAACATTGTTTTGAGCTTGCATATCTTGATCATGAGGCACTTTGGACGAGATTGCCTTAACAACCAACCCAGTATTACGCAGGAACGTGCTTTTGGCACTGTTAGTGGACAGGTACCGACCCACTGCAGCAAGAGCTGGCATTGCGGTTATAGTTGCCTCGCCACCTTCAGAAGGTGGCAGTTCCACCATTTTTCCATAGCTTGCTGAAAAGTTGAGTTTCTACATTAGTAGTACCAGAATAGAAGATATTAAGGAGGCAGCAAAACCAAACAAAATAGCTTTGGTCTATATAAAGAACTTATTCTGGTGAACCCATGTAAAATATTAGTTGTATTTTACTACAAAGTACATAATAAAATCAGGTTCCAAACATATGACCATGTACCATGGCTAATGTATTGTCTATTTCTTCACATTGTATTGACAGCTAAGGATAAATAGACAAAGTTTATAATACGGTAAGCATAGTATGACATCATTCATATCACAAAACAACTTAGAACAGACAAACAAGCAATTGGAACGTTGTGTGGGCAAGTCCAACACGGAACTAGATTACAGGTCAAGATCAAAGGAACATCACTCCTCTCTTTTAAACCTTGTAAGGTGCAATGATATGCTAAGACAATTGTGTATAAAATTGAAAAGAGTAATAGACATTGGCTGCAAACCATGTAGTTCAAGGCACAAGTCAGAGTAAGTAGTAGTTAAAAGGCATGAGGATTAAGGAATTATAACAGCGGCTTTGACTGGTGTAGTTATGCCCTTTGTCTTGCTGGTGTGACAGTCCTTGAAGATTTCCACAACATTTGGTTCAGGTACTTTTTGGTCCTTGCGGGCTTTCCTTTGCATTTGGAACAAGTCAATATAGATCTGATAATATGGCACAGTGAAAAGAGTGAAACATCAGCTAATTACAAGAGCCTCACAGTGTGCAATATAGCTACGAGATCCTGTCATCTGCTGGAATTTCACTTTCGTACGGTTGGCCTTGTTCTCTGAATAGTTCACCTTCAAGGAGATATATTTGTGTGGCACATGCATAAATAGGACTTCAACACGTGATCTGATCACACACACACACACATACATACATATATATATATATTTATATATATATATAATGTACCTGATACTTCGGATCAGACCAGTGTTTAACGAGGCCTCTCCAATCTTCATCCAATATATTTTCCACTCGAGATGTTTGGGCAAGTTCACTGTTAGCCTTGCCTTCAAAGTGAGTTTTCCTCAAGTTATACTGATACTGTTGCAGAGCAGACTTGAAAACATGGGTGCAAGCTTGTCTGGTTGCATCATCTTGGCTATCTAGCTTGAACCTCATCTGTTGAAAATTACGAGAGTCTCATTATCAACAACCTAGAAAGTATTGGACAGAGCAAGACGATATTACTAGTTTCCATACATAGCCATACTTACAGATAAATGGTCGAGGAAGGTGTTGAACTGGGTTTCGTCTTTGTCATTCTTGTACTGAATCCATGTTGGGAGGATAGTGTAGATGACACCTAACGGCAACCGCTGCCTCTGATACTAACTTGGCTGACTCTGTAGCATCACGTGGCCTTTTTAAACCTGCCTCAAAATGGATCTCCATTCTTCCTCCTCTAGACTTAGTTAACCTATCGAGCATTATCCCTGATGTTTGTTTCCTCTTGCGCCTAGGTGCTAGTCCAACAATGAACATAGGAAGTGTTAGTGTACATCAAACTATGAGACTACATATAAAGAAACATGCAACTGTAACTTGACTCCAGCAACTACCTTCTTGCTGTTGAAGCTCACAAAGTTCATGTGATCTTGCCAACTCATCTTGTGTCAAGAGTGCTTCGGAAGTAGTGTCAGGTGGCAAGGGAGCTTGGGAACGCGCCTCTAGCTGAGTTGACCAACAAGTAAATCATGCAGCTGGTGGTACTGTGGAAGGTGCTGCAACAACTAGGGCTGTCTCTACTTGTTTGGTGGCAGCTATTTGTTTCTGTTTGGCTTGTTCTGCAGCTTGTGTAGCACGGGATACCCTATCGGTACAATTTCCACTGGACTTTGACCTTCTATTGCACCATTAGTACCAGCAGAATCTGCAGGATTCTTCCGCTTCCCTTTCCTTGTCGTTCTATGTTGCTTCCTATTTCTTTGTGCCATGATAAGTCAAGCCGACAAGAAAAACGAATAACAATTTAGTTCTTTAGAACAAATTGACGCGTGATACAGATGAACTGAACTTTGATGTTAGACAACCACATGATAGGAGGATGTAATATGTACGAAAAACAGGACGGCATGAGATAACCAGAACTATGATGTGTAAACTAAGCAGAAGACATTTCACTAAATTAGAAGCAATGCAATGGAAGGTAGACACCATATGAAAGATGCTATAAATATCGCTCTGCCAAGTTAACAATATCACATTGCCAAGCTAGAGAAAGCACCTCGGATGCCGGTTTCACGGGAAGACCGCCATCAATCCCTGCCTTATTTTTTTCCTTCCTCTTTCTTAATTGTATTGCCTTGTCAAATCAAACCCACAAGAAAAATGAATAAAAATTCATTTTTCAGAACTCATTGATGCAGGATGCTGACGAGCACTACTTTAATGTAAGGCGACTGCATGATAGGACGATTGAATGTGTAAGAAAAAAGGACAACATTGCATATTCACAGCTATGATGTGTAAACTAAGCAGAAGGCATTTCAACAAATTAGAAGCAATGAAAGCGAGACACCATATGAAAGATGCAACGAATATCACTCTACCAAGTTAAAACTGTCTCGTCATAAGTGCCATTTCAACAAATTAGAAGTAGTACAAGCTAGAAAAGAATGCGAGATGTAACCTATATCACACTCCCATGTCAAACGTGTCTTATGATAAGTGATTGTTGCAGGTTACACAACAGTAGTACTTTGATGTAAGAACATGGTGTGATAGACATATATTGTATGTTCTAGAAACAGGAACACGTGTCTTACTCACAAGTATAATATGTAAAGTAAGCAGATCAAATTCAACAAAATTAGAAGCAATACAAGCTAGACATCATACATAACATGCAACCACATATAACAGTGCCAAGTTAGAGGGAGCACTTGTGATGGTGCAATAGGGGAGACGTGCTCATCACCAACACAGCTACGTTGAGTGTCTATGCATGTGTTGTCTTGGAAATCATCTTGGGGGGATGGAGGAGTAGAATCTGTAGAGGCCCTCCGTTTGGAAGGAGCACCTTGATCCGCTGCCTTGCTAACTTCCTTCCGCTTTATTGATTTTGAATGTTCAAGTAAAACCGACAAGAAAAAGAAATAAAATTCACTCTTCAGAATTCATTCATGCATGATACTGACAATCACTACTTTGATGTAAGGCAAACACATGATTCTAGGATGGAATAATACGAAAAATAGGACGACATGGCATATTCACAACTGTTTGTGTAAACTAAGCAGAAACCATTTCAACAAATAAGAAGCAATGCAAGTTAGACACCACATGAAAGATGCAACCGATATGACTCTGCCAAGTTAAAAGCATCCCATCATAAATGGCATTTCAACAAATTAAAAGCAGCGCATGCTATAAATCATATGAAAGATGCAACTAATATCACACTGCATATACTGAAGGTGTCTCGTCATATTGATTTATGCGGGATACAAAATAATAATAGTTTTATGTAAGGACATGCTTAATAGGCAGATGTACTATGTACTAAAAATAGGAAGGCATGTCACATTAATAGGTATAATGTATAAACTAAGCAGAATAGCACATGCAATTTAACCAGATTAGAAGAATTACAATCTAGACACCATATGCAACATTCAACCACATATCACAATGCCAAGTTAGAGCAAGTACCTGCGATGCTAGTGTAGGGGAAATGCGGTAATCAACTATAGAGCTACGTTCACTATCTTCATCTAGCCTTGCTGTTTCTTGAGAATCATGTGGGGAGGCTGACGCTGCATTCTTTAAGTGAGGATCTTTTATCACAGTAGTCCACTGGCCTGACTGCCTCATCAGAAGTGATTGATGAGGGATACACAAGAACATTAGTTTGATGTAAGAACATGGTTAATAGAAAGATGTACTAGTATGTACCAAAAACAGGAAGGCATGTCATATTCAAAGGTATAGTGTGTAAGTTAAGCAGATGCAATTTAACCAAATTGGAAGCAATACAAGCTAGACATCTGACTGGAGTGGTGAGCATGATCATCTAGGACCTGAGAGCCTGGTGGGAGGCGGGCTGCTTCGCCACCATCGTGGCTTTTTAGTTGGCTTCCAGCTGATGCATGTCTGTGCTGGGCTTGTCACTGGCTCGGCCAGTGCCCTGACTAGCTATTTGTCTTCTGGTGCTCCCGGGATGGTGGTCCATGTAAAAAATATCTTTCCTTATCTTGATAAAGACCGACTTCGGCCTTTCGAATACAAGCTAGACACCATATGCAACATGCAACCACATATGACACTGTGAAGTTAAAGCAAGCACCTGGGATGCTGGTACACGGCGAGCGAGATCATCAACTCTAGAGCTACGTTCCCCGTCTCCATCTGCTGACACTACACCCTTTAAAGTCTTGAAACGTGTCTGGCCTAGCCGCATACCACGCTGGAGCGGCTTCTCTCTTCTCTTTTCTGCTTCTGTCAAGGCAGGGTCTGAAATACCCTTGCATAAAAACACAATAGTGAGAGTATGGGTGAATGAAGTCTACAACACAACGTTCTTCTTGTAGATGTTGTTGGGCCTCCAAGTGCAGAGGTTTGTAGGACAGTAGCAAATTTCCCTCAAGTGGATGACCCAAGGTTTATCAATCCGTGGGAGGCCTAGGATGAAGATGGTCTCTCTCAAGCAACCCTGCAACCAAATAACAAAGAGTCTCTTGTGTCCCCAACACACCCAATACAATGGTAAATTGTATAGGTGCACTAGTTCGGTGAAGAGATGGTGATACAAGTGCAATATGGATGGTAGATATAGGTTTTTGTAATCTAAAAATATAAAAACAACAAGGTAACTAATGATAAAAGTGAGCGTAAACGGTATTGCAATGCTAGGAAACAAGGACTAGGGTTAATACTTTCACTAGTGCAAGTTCTCTCAACAATAATAACATAATTGGATCATATACCTATCCCTCAACATGCAACAAAGAGTCACTCCAAAATCACTAATAGCGGAGAACAAACGAAGAGATTATTGTAGGGTACGAAACCACCTCAAAGTTATTCTTTCTGATCGATCTATTCAAGAGTCCGTAGTAAAATAACACGAAGCTATTCTTTGCGTTCAATCTATCCTAGAGTTCGTACTAGAATAACACCTTAAGACGCAAATCAACAAAAACCCTAATGTCACCTAGATACTCCAATGTCACGTCAAGTATCTGTGGGTATGATTATACGATATGCATCACACAGTCACAGATTCATCTATTCAACCAACACAAAGAACTTCGAAGAGTGCCCCAAAGTTTCTACCGGAGGGTGAAGACGAAAATGTGTGCCAACCCCTATGCATAAGTTCAAGAGGTCACGGAACCCGCAAGTTGATCACCAAAACATACATCAAGTAGATCACGTGAATATCCCATTGTCACCACAGATAATCACATGCAATACATACATCAAGTGTTCTCAAATCCTTAAAGACTCAATCCGATAAGATAACTTCAAAAGGAAAACTCAATTTATCACAATAAAGTAGAGGGGGAGAAACATCATAAGATCCAACTATAATAGCAAAGCTCGCGATACATCAAGATTGTGTCGAATCAAGAACACGAGAGAGAGAGAGAGATCAAACACATAGCTACTGGTATATACCCTCAGCCCTGAGGGTGAACTACTCCCTCCTCGTCATGGAGAGTGCCAGGATGATGAAGATAGCCACCAGAGAGGGATTCCCCCTCCGGCAGGGTGTCAGAATGGGTCTAGATTGGTTTTCGGTGGCTACAGAGGCTTGCGGCGGTAGAACTCCCGATCTAGGTTTCTTTCTGGAAGTTTGGGGTTATATAAGAGGTGTTGGAGTCGGGAACAAGTCAGGGGGGTCCCCGAGGCGTCCATGAGGTAGGGGGGCGCGCCCCCACCCTCGTGGTGGCCTCGGGACTCTTTTGGACCATCTCCGTTACTCTGTGGGCTTCTTCTGGTCCAAAATTGATCTCCTTGAAATTTCATGTTAATTGGACTCCATTTGGTTTTCCTTTTCTGCAAAACTCAAAAACAAGGAAAAAACAGAAACTGGCACTGGGCTCTAGGTTAATAGGTTAGTCCCAAAAATCATATAAAATAGCATATAAATGCATATAAAACATCCTAGATGGATAATATAATAGCATGGAACAATAAAAAATTATAGATACGTTGGAGACGCATCAAGCATCCCCAAGCTTAATTCCTGCTCATCCTCGAGTAGGTAAATGATAAAAACAGATTTTTTGATGTGGAATGCTACCTAAAATATTTATCTATTTAAACCTCTTTATTGTGGCAAGAATATTCAGATCCATAAGATTCAAGACAAAATTTTAATATTGCCATCAAAATAATAATACTTCAAGCATACTAACTGAGCAGTCATGTCTTCTCAAAATAACATGGCCAAAGAAAGCTTATCCCTACAAAATCATATAGTTTGGCTATGCTTCATTTTTGTCACACAAAAATGCTCCCATCATGCACAACCCCGATGAAAAGCCAAGCAATTGTTTCATACTTTAGTAATCTCAAACTTTATTCAACTTTCACGGAATACATGAGCGTGATCCATGGACATAGCACTATGGGTGGAATAGAATATCATGATGGGGGTTGTGTGGAGAAGATAAAAAAGAAGAAAGTCTCACATTGACGCGGCTAATCAACAGGCTATGGAGATGCCCATCAATTGATGTCAATGCGAGGAGTAGGGATTGCCATGCAACGGATGCACTAGAGCTATAAATGTACGAAAGCTCAACAAAAGAAACTAAGTGGGTGTGCATCCAAATTGCTTGCTCACGAAGACCTAGGGCATTTGAGGAAGCCCATTGTTGGAATATACAAGCCAAGTTCTATAATGAAAAATTCCCACTAGTATATGAAAGTGACAAAACAAGAGACTCTCTATCATAAAGATCATGGTGCTACTTTGAAGCACAAGTGTGGAAAAAAGGATAGTAGCATTGTCCCTTTTTTGGGCCTTTACCCTTTTTTTATTTGGCCTTTCTCCCTTCTTTTTTTATTTTTTATTTGGGACAATGCTCTATTAATGATGATCATCACACTTCTATTATTTACAACTCAATGATTACAACTCGATACTAGAACAAAGTATGACTCTACATGAATGCTTCCGGCGGTGTACTGGGATGGGCAATGAATCAAGAGTGACATTATGATAAATTATGCATGGTGGCTTTGCCTAAAATACGATCTCAACTACATGATCATGCAAGGCAATATGACAATGATGATGTGTGTCATGATGAACGTAGCGGTGGAAAGTTGCATGGCGTTATATCTCGGAATGAATATGGAAATGCCATAATAGGTAGGTATGATGGCTGTTTTGAGGAAGATATAAGGAGGCTTATGTGTGATAGAGCGTATCATATCATGGTGTTTGGATGCACCGGCGAAGTTTGCACCAACTCTCGAGGTGAGAAAGGGCAATGCACAGTACCGAAGAGGCTAGCAATGATGGAAAGGTGAGAGTGCGTATAATCCATGGACTCAACATTAGTCATAAAGAACTCACATACTTATTCTAAAAATCTAGAAGTCATCAAAAACCAAGCATGCTACCTCTTGAGCACTGCGTTGGTTTTCCCCGAAGAGGAAGGGATGATGTAGTAAAGTAGCGTAAGTATTTCCCTCAATTTTTGAGAACCAAGGTATCAATCCAGTAGGAGGCTACGCGTGAGTCCCTCGCACCTGCACAAACAAATAAATCCTCGCAACCAACGCGATAAGGGGTTGTCAATCCCTACACGGCCACTTACGAGAGTGAGATCTGATAGATATGATAAGATAATATTTTTGGCATTTTTATAATAAAGGTGCAAAGTAAAATAAAAGGGAAGTAAAAAGCAAAGGAAATAACTAAGTATTGGAAGATTAATATGATGAAGATAGACCCGGGGCCCATAGGTTTCACTAGTGGCTTCTCTCAAGAGCATAAGTATTTTACGGTGGGTGAACGAATTACTATTGAGCAATTGACAAAATTGAGCATAGTTATGAGAATATCTAGGTATGATCATGTATATAGGCATCACATCCGAGACAAGTAGACCGACTCCTGCCTGCATCTACTACTATTACTTCACTCATCGACCGCTATCCAGCATCCATCTAGAGTACTAAGTTCATGAAAACAGAGTAACACCTTAAGCAAGATGACATGATGTAGAGGGATAAACTCATGCAATATGATGAAAATCCCATCTTGTTATCCTCGATGGCAACAATACAATACATGCCTTGCTGCCCCTACTGTCACTGGGAAAGGACACCACAAGATTGAACCCAAAGCTAAGCACTTCTCCCATTGCAAGAAAGATTAATCTAGTAGGCCAAACCAAACTGATAATTCAAAGAGACTTGCAAAGATAACCAATCATACATAAAAGAATTCAGAGAAGATTCAAATATTGTTCATAGATAGACTTGATCATAAACCCACAATTCATCGGTCTCAACAAACACACTGCAAAAACAAAATTACATCGAATAGATCTCCACAAGAGAGGGGGAGAACATTGTATTGAGATCCAAAAAGAGAGAAGAAGCCATCTAGCTAATAACTATGGACCCGTAGGTCTGAGGTGAACTACTCACACTTCATCGGAGGGGCTATGGTGATGATGTAGAAGCCCTCCGTGATGGGTACCCCCTCCGGCGGTGCTCCGGAACAGGCCCCAAGATGGGATCTCATGGATACATAAAGTCACGGTGGTGGAATTAGGGTTTTGGCTCTGTATCTGATCGTTTGGGGGTACGCAGGTATATATAGGAGTAAGGAGTACGTCGGTGGAGCAACAGGGGGCCCACGAGGGTGGAGGGGGCGCCTGGGGGGGGGGGTAAGGCGTGCCCCCTACCTCGTGGCCTCCTCCTTTGTTTCTTGACATAGGGTCCAAGTCTCCTGGATCATGTTCGGTGAGAAAATCACGTTCCCGAAGGTTTCATTCCGTTTGGACTCCGTTTGATATTCCTTTTCTTCGAAACCCTAAAATAGGCAAAAAACAGCAATTCTAGGCTGGGCCTCCGGTTAATAGGGTTGTCCCAAAAATAATATAAAAGTGAATAATAAAGCCCAATAATGTCGAAAACAGTAGATAATATAGCATGGAGCAATCAAAAATTATAGATACATTGGAGACATATCAAGCATCCCCAAGCTTAATTCCTGCTCGTCTTGAGTAGGTAAATGATAAACACAGAATTTTTGATGCGGAGTGCTACTTGGCATAATTTTAATGTAATTCTTCTTAATTGTGGTATGAATATTCAGATCCAAAAGATTCAAGACAAAAGTTCATATTGACATAAAAATTATAATACTTCAAGCATACTAACTAAGCAATTATGTCTTCTCAAAATAACATGGCCAAAGAAAGTTCATCCCTACAAAATCATATAGTTTAGTCATGCTCCATTTTTGTCACACAAGAATGCTCTCATCATGCACAACCCCGATGACAAGCCAAGCAATTGTTTCATACTTTAGTAATCTCAAACCTATAAACTTACACGCAATATATGAGCGCGAGCCATGGACATAGCACTATGGGTGGAATAGAATATAATGAGGGGGGTTATGTGGAGAAGACAAAAAGGAGAAAGTCTCACATCAACGAGGCTAATCAATGGGCTATGGAGATGCCCACCGATTGATGTTAATCCAAGGAGTAGGGATTGCCATGCAACGGATCACTAGAGCTATAAATGTATGAAAGCTCAACAAAAGAAACTAAGTTGGTGTGCATCCAACTTGCTTGCTCACGAAGACCTAGGGCACTTGAGGAGGCCCATTGTTGGAATATACAAGCCAAGTTCTATAATGAAAAATTCCCACTAGTATATGAAAGTGACAAAACAAGAGACTCTCTATCATAAAGATCATGGTGCTACTTTGAAGCACAAGTGTGGAAAAAAGGATAGTAGCATTGTCCCTTTTTTGGGCCTTTCCCCTTTTTTTATTTGGCCTTTCTCCCTTTTTTTATTTTTTATTTGGGACAATGCTCTATTAATGATGATCATCACACTTCTATTTATTTACAACTCAATGATTACAACTCGATACTAGAACACGATATGACTCTATATGAATGCCTCCGACAGTGTACCGGGATGTGCAATGACTCATGAGTGACATGGATGAAAGAATTATGAATGGTGGCTTTGCCACAAATACGATGTCAACTACATGATCATGCAAGGCAATATGACAATGATGATGCGTGTCATAATAAAAACGGTGGAAAGTTGCATGGCAATATATCTTAGAATGGCTATGGAAATGCCATAATAGGTAGGTATGATGACTGTTTTGAGGAAGATATAAGGAGGTTTATGTGTGATAGAGCATATCGTATCACAGGGTTTGGATGCACCGACGAAGTTTGCACCAACTCTCAAGGTGAGAAAGGGCAATGCACGGTACCGAAGAGGCTAGCAATGGTAGAAGGGTGAGAGTGCGTATAATCCATGGACTCAACATTAGTCATAAAGAACTCACATACTTATTATAAAAATCTACAAGTCATCAAAAACCAAGTATTACGCGCATACTCCTAGGGGAATAGATTGGTAGGAAAAGACCATCGCTCGTCCCCGACCGCCACTCATAAGGAAGACAATCAAATAACACCTCATGTTTCAAATTTGTTACATAACGTTTACCATACGTGCATGCTACGAGACTTGCAAACTTCAACACAAGCATTTCTCAAATTCACAACTGCTCAACTAGCATGACTTTGATTTCACTACAAAAAAAGACATATCCGTGACATTTTGGGCCGAACGAAATTTTTTTCTGTCATACATATGACACTTCTATGACTATAATTGTGACAAAACCCGGTATCGTCATAGATGTGGTGGGCTCCTACTTCTATGACAAAAAATCATGACAGAAAATGGGTTTTTCGTCCTGGGCGGGCCGGAGACGTAGCTGCATGACATTCTTTGGGCCGTCCATGACGGAAAAAACCATGGTAGAAGCGAGGGCGAGGAAAATTTCGGGGAGTTCCCGGTTACGGTGGGAGGTCGGGGGCCGAGCAATGCGCGTTTCTCTCGTACATGTACGCGTGTGTGTGCGAGGCATTGGCTCTAACTGAACCCAAGCGAGGCGTTGGGCTCTAACTGAACCCGAGCGATTGCACTGCAGGCTACGTGTTACTGAACCTGAGCGATCGATCGATGGCTGTTAACTGAACCCGATCGAGAGATTCCTTCGCTACTGCTGCTAACTAAAGCCGATCGATGCTGCCTCTGGATGAATAGTGAGAGTTGCGGGGGGGGGGGGGGGGGGGGGGTTAGATGAACAGTTCCCGATGGGGGTGGATGAACAGGACCCCGATCGATCGAGCCGGTTGGGGCTGGATGAACAGGACCCCGTGGAGGGCTGGATGAACATGACCACCCCGTGGAGGGCAGGATGAACAATAGAGGTTGGAGGGCAGGATGAACAGTAGCCCGTGGAGGGGTGGTTGAACAGGAGCCCGTGGAGAGGGCAGGTTGAATAGTAGCCGATGGAGTAGCGTGCGGTGGAGGCTGGATGAGCAGGAGCCCGTGGATGAACAGTCGTAGGTGGAGGCTGGAGGAGGTCGACGGTGGATGAACAGTTGCTCGTGGAGGCTGGAGGGGGTCGACGGTGGAGATGAACAGTATTCCATGGAGTCCTGTTTTGCGGTACGCCACACCCCTCCCGATGAACACGACCCCCGTTTCGACCGTAGCGCTCCAACACAAGTCCGTTTCGTCTGTTTTGCGGTACGCCACACCCCTCCCGATCAACAGGACCCCCGTTTCGACCGTAGGAGGTCCATTTCCTCCGTTTTGCGGTACGCCAAACCCCTCCCGATGAACAGGATCCCGTTTCGAACGCGGCCCGTCGAACACAAGGCCGTTTCCTCCGTTTTGCGGTACGCTAGGCCTCGTTTCCATCGCCTATTCCGTCCAAGCCCTCCCGATGAACACGACCACACATTCCGTTCCGACCCAGCTGGTTGGCTCCCACGCATTCCGTTGCCTCCACATGAACACGACGCATTCCGTTGCCTCCCCATGAACACGACGCATTCCATTGCCTCCCATTGAACACGACGACGATGCTGTTTCTCCGTTCCGACCCAGCCATGTACACGAGCCCTGGCCGTACGTATGCGCGAGTAGGCGTTCGAGACCCCGCCCGTATATGTGTACACATACGTGGCCATATTTTCTTTCTTGCACCCTGGCCGCTGTACGTACGTGTACATGCTATGTGCGCGCCTCTACTACGACATGCGCGCGCCTCTACTACGACACGTGCACGCCTCTACTACGACACGTGCGCGCCTCTACATCGACCAGTATGTACGAACACGTTCGCGACCAAAATGACAACGCTACGTATGTTTCGACCAGGTGGGTCCCGACTATCAGGCACTTCCTTGCCTGCGAAGATGTAGCTGGTGGGTCCCAGCAGTCAGGGGGCGAATCGTTTTTTTTTGCCCGGACGCACTTTCTTGCATGCGAAGATGTAGCTGGTGGGTCCCAGCAGTCAGGGGGAAACGTCTTTTTCACGAAATACAGTGGCCCGTCCAGTGGGTCCCAGCTGTCAGGTGGAGGAATCATTATTTTCCACGTAATAAGGAGGCACTTCCTTGCTGCAGCCATGGACCCAGCTGTCAGCCTCTCCACGTACAGTCCATGTCCGATGGAAGTCGTTCCTTGACCATGTTGACCACGCCGTGCCGAGAGCACCAGGGCGGTGGACGACGGCGAGGCCTAGGAAGGGGATGACACGGAGGCAGGGAAGACTCGGCAGTTGTTTCCCACACAGAGGGGAGTACGACTGTAGGAGGGTTTACTGGTTCGTCTACCGTCGCCAGAGAATAAGAGCAGGTGTGGGTGAGTAGAGGGATGGCTAGGCCAGCGATGGGAGTACAGTCGGGCGGTGAGGCCTGCGCGGCAGCACAGCCGGCCGCAAGGAGGAGGGAGCAGGCAGTCTCGTCGGCGCTTGTTTGAGCGGCTGGAGCAGGAAGAGAGGAGATTGAAGAAGCACGACGGCCGTTGGATGGACATCCAACAGTCAGTGCTTGTGCGTCAACCTTTTTTTAGGAAAGCCTCAAATCTATGGAAAACAACATACATCCCATCTGCCATTATTTCTAATAATTTACAACCCATTTGCTAATTCTTAAGGTTTTTTTGGAGCCCATATTCTTTTTGTTAGCACTACATCCCATATTGTGGCAACGGTTAAAAAATTATACAAAATTTTGCATATTTCGGTGCGGTCCGAACTGTTTTTAATCCTGAAATTTCGACTCACATTCAAACTGATTTTAAAAATAAATGTATATCAATATAAAATCCAACAAATTCTCCACGTATAAAAATTAATGTAATTTAAAATCTTGAAATGAAAAAAAAGATATTTGAAACTAATTGCCGGTTTGATGTGTTTTAAAAATGTACAACCCATTTCTCATTACTGATGGGCCATTTTCTCGGCCAGCCGAATGAAAGCTCTCTCGTCTTGAAAGATTTGCAGCCCAACAGGCTGACAAAGCGACTTACTTGGCAAATCACACAAAACTGGGCTGTGGCCGTGGACCCAGCTGTCAGCCTCTCCATGTACAATACTCTTTCGATGGAAGTCGTTCCTTGACCACGTTGACCACGCCGTGCGGAGAGCACCACGGCGGTGGACGACGGCGAGGCCTAGGAAGGGGACGACGCGGCAGTGGAAGCCCACGCGGAGAGGACTACGAGGGTTCACTGCTTCGGCTATGGTGTGAGGCTGCCGTCGCCGCAGGGCCTGGCCAGCGGTGGGAATAGTAGGGGGCGGTGAGGCCTCTGCGGCAGCACAGCCGGCCACGGGAGGCAGGAGCATGCGGCACGACCAGCGCTGCTTTGGGCGGCTGGAGCAAGAAGACCAGAGGTTGAAGAAGCACTACGGCCGTTGGATGGACATCGTACGGTCACTGCAGCTAGAATCGTTTATATTGACTAAGTTGACAAAGCCCTTGGTACGTTAACTTAGTAGGCCCACAGGTCAGCTTCCGAAACGGTGCGCCCCAGATGCCAGGGGGAGGAATCATTTTTTGGGCGGGTGAAGCTAGAATATCCGAGATTGAAGAAGAAGCACGACATCCGTTGGATGGACATCCAATGGCCAATGCTGCTAGAACCGTGTGTTGACTATAAGTTGACAAAGCCTTGCATACGTGTCAACTCTGTTTTTTAGGGGACGCGTCAACTTAGTAAGGCCAGAAGTGTGTGATAGAGAACTTATAGCCCATTTGAGATTTGTAAGAATGTGTAGCCCATTTTTGAATTCTAATGGAATTTACTACAGCCCGTTTACAGTTTGTTAAAAGTACAGCCCATTTCAACCAACTGTTCAAAACAGAATTCAATAAAATTTCCCACATTTTGATGGGATCCAAAATATTTATATCCTGAAATTTCTACTAAGATTAAATACAATTTCAATATAAATTTATATTACGTAAAAATCCAACGAAACATTGCGCTCGCAACAATTAATGAAATTAAAATTTTCAATATCCAAAAATAATATTTTATAAAGTAATCACGTGTTTGGTGCATTTTTTTATAGTTACTGCCCAGTTTTTATAATTACATCCCATTTATTATTTCTTAAAGCCCATTTTCTTGTTAAGCCTAATGTATCCCTCCTAGGTAAGATTTGCAACCCAGCGGGGCGGTGAATAATAACTTGACCATGCCTGGGTATTCCTAAAAAAAGTATAGCTGGGCTAGCCATTTTCAGCTTGAAAAAAAATTAATATCTGGGCTGGATATCTGGCCTGGGCTAGACGGGCCACAGCCCGCCCAGTTAATACCTGCAGCGATGTTTTCATTGTTGTTCAGAGGAGAAAAATTAATATCTGGGCTAAACATCGAAAAACTCTGCAGTGCTCACACCTCAAAAACACAAATACTGCTCGAGCTGCTTGGTCCCAGTTGTCGGCCGCTTCTTGTGTAATTCTCTCGTTTATTGACTACTACATAGGTTGAAAATGGTGTGGGACCGTGATGTCAGGAAACCAGGGGGAAGCAAAATAAATTACTCCAGCGAGCGCTTCCACCTCTGCCTCGTTGTCTCCCGTGGAAACCCCTTTCCTCCCTTTTTTTGCTCGGGCAAGGACCAATGCATGCAGCACGTCCATGCGGTTATTGGGCAAGAAATAAAAGCGCTTTGCATGCTATGAATTACGATGGCCTACATGGGTAGCTATTAAGGCATCCTCTTAACTGCTGTGATTAAATGTTGTGTTTAGAAGAGAGAAATATTCTTCTTTTCCACCAATCTGCTTGCACCTAGGTCGTGATGCACCTTCTAATACGACTTATTCAGCTAGACGGAGGGAGTATAGTTTTATACATATATATATATATATATATAATAAGGAGGCACTTGCGTACGTGAGGCTATGGACCTGGTGGGTCCCCATTTTCATCCTCTCCAAGTAAAGTCATCTCCTCGCCCGCGCGCGCTTTTCGCCTGAAACAGTCAACGCCGCCCACCCTGCTTCCCGGTGCAGGCGATTGGTCCGCCTTCAAACGACATAAGTGCCATCCGTCCGTCCATCTGCCGCCCACATTAATGATATGCGGTTGCTGAGGCGGCTACTCCGGCACCACACGTCCGTCCCTCCGCCCGCCCACCATTGCTATATAAACTGCTGCGTCAGCCATAGCCGCAGTCATTCGCATCCGTTCCCTTTCTCCTGTCCACACAACTACTGCCCACCATGGCTTCCTCACGCTGCAGCGCTCTTCGGGACGAGCGGACGACGGACCACAAGGAGATGGCAGCCATTGCTGCCGACCGGCTGGCCGGCAGGCAGCCGGAGGACGACGACGTCCCAATGGAGAACATGGTAGTCGATGATCCGGTGCCAACCCCCTCCTCCGCGCCATCCTCGCCGGTGCATTGCATCATGACCATCAGCGAGGTCCGTGCCCAATATATGGACAGTGTGAGGCAGATACATCAGGAGCAGTTCCGGGAGGCGCAGGCCGACGCCGCCTACAACCACCATCTCCTCCAGGAGCACGTGCAGGCGCAGGAGCAGATCACCGCGGAGCAGGCGGAGCAGGAGGCGCTGCTCGACTCATACCGCTCCGCCCGCAAGGGTCGCCTCGAGCGCTGGCGGTACCGCATGCAGGTGGCGGAGGCTGCGGCCGCCTATAAAGAGGCTAGCAAAGAGGGCGATGAAGCGGGCGAGGCACTGTTTGGAGAGACCGAGGACGAGGCAGAGGACAATGCCGGCTCCGATGAGTCCCCGCTCCGCTGGCGTCGACGAGGCCCTGCTCCGCCGAGGCCCCGTGGCGCCAACAACGAGGCAGAGGACACCGCCGGCTCCGCCGAGGCCCCGCCCCGCCAACAATGAGGCAGAGGACATCACCGGCTCAGCCGAGGCCCCACCCTGCCGGCAACGCGGGGGAGGATTTCCACCGCTCCGCTGAGGCGCCGCCCGCCGGCAACGAGACAGAGGACATCGCCGGCTCCGCCGAGGCCCCGCCCCGTTGCCAACGAGGCCACGCCACACAAAAAACGAGGAAGAGTAGAACACGGTAGGTCGCCGCCGCTCAGGTCCAAGTAAGGCCACCGCTGCTACCCTCCTGTTGAAGCCAAGCTAGGTGGGTTGACCATTGACGGCCGGTTAGCTTCTTGGCGGCGACGTGGAGTCGGGGAGTTCTGCTGGAGAATAACCACGCTTCTACTTAACTGCTGGTGCAGTTGGCTGACTGACACGTGGGCCCAACATGCCACATGTCAGTTACGCAACTACACCTGCAGTTAAGTCACTGAAGCTTCTTTTCGGCTCAGCGGGACACAAGTGGGTAGCTTCGGTTAATTAATGATACCTCCAACGCACCCCTTTTTAGTTGAAGAATGTATGAAATGTAATGAAATCTGGCATGTTTATATGAAATCCGACCATGTATGAATGAATTTATTTCGATTAGTTCGAATTCCTGTATCACTGGCATTGGATGAACATATAGAACAATACGTACTAGCATTATTCCCAGGGTGATCACCTCGTTTGCAGCAGTTTCACATGTACTCCCTCCGGTCCTTTCTAGTCTGCATACAAGTTTTGTCTGCAGTCAAAGTATCTCTACTTTGACCAATCTTATACAAAAAAGTATGCACTTTCACAATGTGCGAAGTAAAAAGGAACAGAAGGAGTACAAAGATTTTGAGCAGCTTTTTAGCGTTTCTGTACATTACAATCAAACACACATGCCTGGCAATTCATAGAGAACATTCAAAACAATCGATGATTATGCATCTCAGCGACTCACATGTCAGAGGCAATATTTACTTCACAACTAAAGAATAAAGAAAAAATTGATCGACGCTGCTGACAGCAAAGGGCGTCCCATTTGAAAATATCAAACACATGTCTTGCTAAAATCAGTGAGCAAAATTTGACAAGGTTGTCCTATTCCAAAATATCAAATGCCTATGATTGTGGAATGGGCAGGGTTTGCCATCAGTTCGGACATTTACATGGCACCTCGTGCTAAATAAACCAGCTGTTCTTTTTGTGCAGTTCCACCAAAATCAACCAAATTCGCGCGTAGCTTGTATGATTTCGCCCTTATATGTTGCAACGCCTTGAACTTATCGGCACCTCCTTTCTTGTGGTGGAAATGAATGATTCGATGTATTCATGAACATTTTGTGCAGTTCCCACTGAAATCAAGCTGAGCACCCCTGTTTGCACAAATACAAAAAAGTGATTAGTATAGAGCAAACTGTACTATGAATTGACAGTTAACAGGTACATACATGGTCCATGTAGAGCACACTTTTAGAAAAATGGAACTCACCAGAAAGAATCCTACAACAACATTGTACTCGCGCATCACAGGAAAAAAATGGAGATTTTGTCAGTCCTTCTGAGCTGAAGTTAGTTTGGTCTTATGGGGAGTAATGTAACCATCCTTCAACTGCTCCTTCTGATGATAAGATAGACAGGGCTTCTTCATCCTGGCATAATCGGAACTAGTCACTTCACGTACTCCATATTCTTCTTCAGACGAAGATGATCTTGTTGTGCAAAGACAAGAGGACTACTAAATGCTAGCATCACTGTTTGCTCGAAAAAAGGAAAGGAAATATTTAAAACAACACAGATGAAGCACTTCTCAAGGACAATACCACTTTTTCACGACAGTATCTAAACAATAGCACAACACTAATAGAGATGACAAAGCTCAATCATATGGATGAAATCCGTGGGCGAGTACCAACCTTTGTTAGGAGGCTTATTGTGTAGAGCATACAGATGAAGCAATTCTTCGGAACCATCTGTTGCTATCTACGGTGGTGGCCATGCTTACTATATACTCCTCGATTAGTTTAATGGTTCCAACATCTTCTTCTGCAGTTCCACTAAAATATATGGTATCTTCAAAGAAGATCCCTGTTTGCACAAGTAGAGATAATTACATATTACATTAAGAGTGGCATCAAATCAGTGGCAAAACAATTGCTCGTTCCATCCATAGCAATAAATTAAGATGCAAAACTATATCATTACTTGTGTCATCATAGTTCCAGTGCTTCATTACAGCACCGGGAGTTGATTTTTGTTTTTCTTCCCCTTGTTCTCCCCCTTCATCACTTGGTTCAATAACAAACAAGCTTCGCCTTCAATGTAAGATTTGGCATGTCAATTAGGGAACACAAGTATAGTACTAAACTTAATTTTCTGATGAAAGTGGCAAAATACAAGCTAGCAGTTGTGAAATATCCTTATCTTACCTCAATGGGATATTACGGTGCACATACAGATTAGAAGTCTTGTCTCCATTTGTGCAGTTCACTAAAATCAAGCAACATTATCGTACAAGTAGCACAACATATGAATGCACACTACAGAATCATGTGAAAGAAGGCTAGTATTGACCTCTCATGATGCGGAATTCAAACAACTCACAAGAAGAAGATCTGAACCAAATTCGCCTTAACGGATAGGAACTAAGATCTCCTCTTGTGCAGTTCCACTATGATCAAGCAATCAAGCAACGTTGTCGGTGTGACATTTTGGTTGAACTGCACAAAACACTCTTAAAACAAAAGTGTTTTGTGCAGTGCAACAAAAGGTCACAATGGCAACGAGGTGAAGCAGATAACCCTGTTTACACAGAGGTGCAAAGGAAACAATTAGTGGTCAATAACGGTGGATGACACAGAAGCCAACAAAAAGAAGCATCTACCTTATCTAAATGGGAAAGAAAGCAAGACAGTATCATTTCTCAAACGGTGGCATTGATTAATATTAACATAGATATTATATTAACAATAAAATTCGTTAAATATGTAATTTGCTTTTAACTGTGGCATTGCATCAATTTTCCAGCGGCATTATTAGAGGGTGTTTTTTTACATGGACATTTTGGTGTAGGGACTAAAAAACTCCGTGTCAGTCCCATCTAAACCAAAGAGGAGGGACTTTTAGGGACTAAAAGTGGGCATTTGGGACTAAAGAAAGAAGACCCGGAGGGAGTCTTTTTGGGACTTTTTCCAACAGTTGCCCCTACCACGCATCGCACCTTGTATCTATTAGTTCATTACTAGGGGTAACATGGTCTTTTAGCATGTCATTTAATAACCTCTAGTCCATGTTTAGTCCCTGGAATCCAGCAGGTAGGGACTAGGGAGTTTTTAACCAAACAGGGCCTTATATTAACAACAGCTAATGAGTTGCACGGACAGTGGACGCACCAGCACCATGTGCATCTACCAATGTACTGTGGTCATGCATAGTCTGTTGCAACAAAGAACAAACAACAAAGGAGCATATTGTGTGTTGGTCCCAGTTTTGTTATCTTTAGACGCCTTTCCCTATGTGAGCGCAGCAAATCTAGTCCTGCTCAATCTCTACAGCCTTGTCCCTTCCTTTCCTTTTTGAACTAGTACTTTCGCCCTTCCTTTCCTCTTTGATCCACGTCCTAGATTTATGCGATACAACTTTCCCCGCTACTTCCCCCCATTCCTTTCCTCTTTGAACCATGTCCTAGATTAATGCTATACAACTTTCCCCCTTCATTTCCTCTTTGAACCACGTCCTAGATTCATGGTATACATGCAGCTAGAGCAATGCATGTGGAGTAAGTAAATTATACCTTAAGGTTCTTGGGGCGTGGTTCGGTGGGCGACGGGACGGCGGCGAAGAAGGGGTCGGAGGCCCTCCCGCGCCGCCGCTGGGTGGAAAGTGAACAACTGGGCCGGTAGTCCCTCGCCGACAGCGTTAAGCCTCCTTCCCTTCCCGGTGGCCGGATCCTGCCGGCTCTTTGAGCAGTAGTGAGGGGAGAGAGAGGCCAACGAAGTCTTGTTTAGATCCGGAGAGGGCGAGAGAGTGTGAAGAGAGCAACTACAAGCACTGAGGCTCCAGCGGGAGAGGGCGAGAGAGTGTGAAGAGAGCAACTACAAGCGCGGAGACTCCAGCGTGTATATATATACTGGAGAGAGAGTGTGAAGCGTGCAAACCCTAGAAAACATTTTGACCAGTCAAAGAATCCTCTTGGAACAAATTATGCTCAAGTGTAGTTATCGAACCCGAGACCTCACGTTTGATGAGCGAACAGGCTAACCAGCTACACAACCCTCCTGTTTTGTTCAGCGAGAGGGAAATAACCTTTTATACATTCCTGCATTCGTGTGACAAGCATGCCGTGTTTTTTGTGTGTGTGTGGGAGTCATTGGGATTTCAATCATAATCGTGTCATGTGGCTTTGGTGGTAAGACTATCCACAGTGGTGCAGAAATAATGCAGCCTTAGTCACCTTACCTCTCTCCACGTAGTATGTTGGGTCCCACTAGTCAGAGGGTGAAACAAACAAATTAATAAGAAAAATTAAAAGCGCCAGCGGTGTATCTTACCTCACACATCTCGCTACTGCTCGGGAACACTGTCCAATTGATCCCTCTGTTCGCTCACGTACTATTTTAAGTGAATCCTTATTATAGCATGCACACAAATTTTGGGTACTTGTATTCGACTTAACTCAGTGTGCCACCGTATATCTCGTATACTTACTACTCCCTCCGTCTAGGTATAATAAGTCACATTAGAAGGTGCAACGGGACCAAGGTGCGTGTGCGTGTGTGTGTGTGCGTTTAACACCATGTGTGTGTTAGAGAGAGCGACAAATTGACCTACTCCTACAGAGAGATGTTGTGTAGTGTACGATTTTAGCCGCGAGAGTTGGTGCATCCTCTCGTTTTCGGGCGTGTTCGGTAGGGACATGCGGATAGCTGCCACACCCACTCCTGACCAGCCTGGCCAACCCAAAGCTTCTCCATCGCCCCCGCGCGCTTCCTGCCCGAAACGGTCAGCGCCGCTCCAAAGAATCGGTGCCACATTCATGCCCGGGCAGAGTGGACGCGACCTCTCACTGGCGCAAGAGCGATGGTTGCTTTGTCCGTCCAACTTACTGCTGGGTCTATGTGATTTGTCGGCTCATTGGTCTATGCAAAGAAGTAGAGAAATATCCACAGGGAGTGATGTGGGCAGCTGGAGCAGTGGTGCAAGTCGGCTGTAAAGGGTGTTGTACCTGAGGGACGTTGCTCAACCTTGAGGAGGGCGGCGGGAGGTGGCAACTGCCCACGTCGCGGCAGTGAGCAAGGGACGAAGGCAACCTCACTGGCTTTGTGAGTGAGAATGGCGGGACCCCTGATCGGGACGTGCCGATAGTGGGTTTTCACCGTCGGCGACGGCCACCACATCTACACTAAGCATCCACCCCTTCCCCAAGCGGACTTGATCCACCGGGATGTTAGAGATGTGGCCATAGTCGTTTTGTGCGAGAGAGTGTGAAGAGAGCAACCCCAACAAGCAACCGTGTAGGCTGGCCCATCCTGACTATGTATAGTGAAGCGGTTTCCTTTTCTCTCCATATGAACCTATCATATTGCGTACGTGCCACTGAAGAAAAAAAACTTTATTTATAAATGACGCGGCACCTACTACTCGTTCTCCTATAACCTTGCGCTTGGCATCTCCAAAATATTAACCTTGCGATTGGCTCTTCGCCTCTTCGAGAAGTCGAGCAATAATGGTAGTGCAGTATATCTTGTTCTGGCTATATGAGACCGAATGAATTGCTGCACGTCCACCACGTGGGCGAGGGTCGAGGGGCGAGGGAGAGTGCTACATACAGAGCAAAATGAGTGAATCTACACTCTAAAATATGTCTATATACATCAGTGTTTAGAGTATGTACTAGTAGTTCATATTGAAATCTACTAAAGGACATATATATTCCAAACAATATGATATTATCTCTATAACCAAGGTAGTAGGGACGAGGAGTAAACGGAGGGAGTAGTAAATTTTTCTCCTCGTCCTGCGAGCCACCGTGTGCATGGGCGAGGGAGCGGGTGTAAGGCGTAGTAAGAAAGCTTCACCTCATCTCGCGAGCCACTGCGCCCGTGGGCGGGGGAGACGGCGTACTAAGCAAGCTTCTCCTCATTTTGCGAGTTGACAGGACACATCAAAAGTACTCCAATGTATAGAGCCTTGCCTCTAAGGTAGGCCCCACATGGGTTGCCTCTTTTTTTTAACATAACACGTCAAGTCGCAATTTGTTTGTTCACCCGTGGTAGACGATCCTCCCTCTACCAAGTGGACAACCAGTACACGTGCCAAATTACCACGTGGGCTGCCTTTTTCGTACAGAAATGAGCTCCACCGTGTACCCGCGCGTGTGTGGTTGGGAAAGAGATGGGAGTACGTGCGCCGTGCATGCACCTCTTCTCTTCGTGCACGCCCCCACCTATGTGGGTGTGTGTGAGAGATACAAACCGCGTTCGTGAGTGTTTTTTTGGGGTGGGGGGTGGGGTGGGGGTTGATTTCGTGAATTATTTGTGCGAATATGTGTCGATGACACCTCAAACAAAATTTTGCATGCAATGTGTGTGAAATGGAGGCCTATCCATATCATATATAGAGGGTCGGGCAATCAACAAGAAGAGAGGGAGGGGTCATAGCTATTGATAGAGTCGAAGAGAGGATCAAGTGGGTGGGTGCGAGATCGACGAAGAGAGCCATCGAAATTGTGTGTGTGTACAAGTCAAAGATATAGGGTGACTGGCCTACCGGAATGTTAGAGGGCACACGTCAAGTTTGTGTGTGGCAAGGAGACATGACTAGAGCGCTCGATGTATCGGTGTGTGTGGGGGGGGAGGGGGGTGGTGGGAGGGGTAGGCAGAGGCCTAACTATAGAGGTAGAATGACTCGTTTATGTGTTGAGAAGGAGAGACCCAACTATGTCTTGAGGGAGATCGGTCAACATCCATACATAACTGAAGGACGGGAAATATGATGGGAGAGAGAGAGAGAGGGAGGGAGAGGGAGGGAGAGGGGTAGAGTGCTGGATGGGTGATGGAGTTGCTTCTCGAAGATGGTGGGAGAGGCCTACTAGACAAACTGAGGGTGGAACTGCAATGTTATCAATAAGAGTGGGGATGTGTTTCTGTGTGTGCTTGTGCGTGATAGATCTGTCGGGACGCATCCATGGATGATGAAGGGGAACCATGTGTTTGGTAAGAAAACCTAACTAGATCGGTAGATCAATTGTTATTTGTCGGAGGAAGGGAGAGACATAACTAATGAGGTAGATCGATTGACGTGTGGGTAAAAACGAGTTATAAGGACCTAGCTAGCTATATGTTTAGCGAGAGATCGGTCGGTGTACGTCCATTTGTTAGAGGCAAATAAGGCCCAGCGAGACGGATAGACAGAGAGAATGGAGCTAGGAGGTGGTGCGAGAGGCCCAACTACTAGCTAGATAGGGGGAGGAGTGTGCGGTTGTGAGAGCGATGAAAAGAGGGGCGAGTGTTTACACATGTGTCTGACCGTATGAGAGACACGAGGCAAGGACACATAAAGGAGGAGATTCAAGGTGTGTTTATATGTTGTAGGCAGGCATCGCTGGAGAGGTTTATCGATCGGTGTGTGTCGGAAAGGAGTTGTGGAGACTCTAGGAGAACGACCTAAAGAAAAAAATGAATGTGCCCGGTGGATAGAATGCCGAGGGAGGGGGAGGGCGAGGAGGGCGTGTGCATGCACGAGAGAAAGTTAGTGGTAGCTACAAAGGTTAGAGCATTGTGTGGGTGTAAGATACTAACAAAGATCATAATTTGATTTGAAAGCGGATTCATATATTTGAATAGGAGATCATAGTGTTTTAAACATTGCATGCATGAATATAGCGGTGATACACGTGTTGTGCACATGTTATACCATAATGTGATAATGCATGGCGTTTGCAACTCATAACTAAATGCCGAACAATCTAAACCATACTATACATCAAACAATCTCACATTTTATTTGAATTTGTCATAATGTGTGGCGTTTGCAGCTTACAACTAAATATCGAACAATGTAACCAATACTATATATCGAACATTCTCACATTTTATTTGAATTTGTGGTAATGTGTGGTGTTTGCAACTCACATCTAAATACTTGTAGGCGTAGGGGGCGGGGCACCATACATAATGTGATAAACACATTATACATATGAGACATGGTTTAGATTATGAAGATCTAGCTAGAGCTATAAATGTAATGTGATTTGAAATCAAAATAAAGTGGATTCAAAAAATCTAGTTCGAGTTCATATAGTACACATAGTTCATATGTAACTCGAGACTAATCATGTGGTGTGCTGTGAAGATAATACACAAACGATGGTTTAACTTGACAATAATGATGATTGTAGATCTTATTAAAACAGAGAAATGAATTCAAATGCTTTGACTTCACAACAATCATTACTGTAGATCTTATTCAAATAGAGAAACGAATTCAAATTTAGTTCATATTGAAGCGATAGTATATACGTTTGGAATGCACTAAAACGTTCATTTGAGTAGTAGGTTGCATGCATTATACACGTAGCGAAATATTTTAATTGAACATAACATGAATTCAAAGTTTTGAATGACATTTGTAGGGCGCATTGATTTGGTACAGTACACGTTAGGCTTGTCCGAAAATTTCAACCCGCGCCTTGTTAGCCCGAAATATTTAAGATATATCTTTGTCTTGTTGTGCTCCGACAACTCCCTCCATCTCAACCCGCACCTTGCTATTCTGAAATAACAACGCACGCGAAAACTCCCACCTCCTGTGAAATCCCGACATGCGAAATGCCCGTAGGACCCCTGAACCGAAAGAACCGCCTCAAATTGGTGGGGGTACTTTCATAACTTACCCCACATTTCTGACAAGCGCGTCTCTAAGCCATGGTTCCCCACTGCCATCCCATCCGCCCACCCATTCGTACACCGAGGCTGCGAAAACCCGCGACGAAACCCCACACCCTGCTCCGTCGGCCACCTAGCCGGAGCCTCTTCCCCAACGATGTCGTCCACAACAATACCTCGACGCCCCTCATCCATCGTACCGGATGAGGATCCGTCGTCGATCTCATCGTCCCGCGGATTCAGCCACCTTGTCCTCCACCTCCAAGGAGCTGCCCCGACGTTCCCCTCGTCTTTCGCGCCACCTCCATTCCCACATCACCGTCTTCACCTGCACCACCGGAAGATCATAATCATCACCATTTCCTTGGATGAAGCTGCGGCCTAATCGGCGCCACCAAAGAGGTTGTACACTAATCGCCGCATTTTCTTTGTTGATTCGATCTCACGGTGCTGCCGGCGCTCGGTCCCGAGCCGACATGGCACGGCTCCATCCACGGCGGCGTCACCGGCCACTTCCTCCACGGCGTCGCTCCCTCGGCGGCGACGTCCACATTAGTAGGACCTGCTGCTGCTTTAGCTCTTGCTCGCGCTGCTGCTCTGCTCTTGCTCTCGGTCCCCTGCCTGGTCTGCTCTTGCTATTGCTCTTGCTCGCTCTACTGCTCTCGCTCTTGCGCTTGCTTGCGATGCTGCTCCGATTTAGCTACACTTCACTTCGATGCCGCCGGGGTGAAGGAAGAACCAGCCGCAGCGGGGAGGGGGGCTCGCCGGAGAGGTACCCCACTATCTATCTTAGGGTTCAGGATGGGGGCGGAGGTCACCGGCGGTGGCGGGGCGTTGGCGGGGCGGTGGCGTGGGGATCGCCGGAGAAAAAGCTCGGCACGGGGGGGCCTAGAGGGATGGCTGGGGAGGCGGCTGACCGGCAGTGGGGAGTGTTTTCGGGGCGGGCGGGGCGGTGCACCGCCGGCCGCGGGCGGCGGGGGGCTGCTGTTTGGCCGGCTCAGGGGGGTGGAGGTTGAAGATGAACCGTAGGGCCTTGATTTCGTATCCAACAGCTGCAAAATCGACTTACCAGAGATGAAAAAGTCAGTCGACCGACGTGTAGCCTCACCTTGCTAGTGCATTCAGTTTCGACAGCAAAATTCAGTTTCGACAGCAAAATTTAGTTTCGACAGTTAAGTTCAGTTTCGACACTTAAGTTCAGTTTCGACAGTTAAATTCAGTTTCGACAGTTAAGTTCAGAGATGAGCGGCTGATGTATTTTACATATAGCACTTTGTGTTTATGTATTTTATGTCATGTATTGGAGATGCTATTAGAATTCCACTCAGGTTAACGTTGTTCATTGTCTCTCTTGTCCTGCTTCAGCCTCAGCGTCGTACAACTCACCGGAGCTTCTCCAACGACGAAACCCTCCATCACAGCGGAGCAGTACCTCGGGCTCCATCTCCAGACGCCTAAGATCTTCTTCCCCTCCTCCGACAGCCAAGTCAGCCGGAGCTTCCTCACCGGCCAACCCAATCACGTTGAGATCGACATGGCTTCGCCAAAGAGGTTGTACACTTGTTGCATCTCTTTTTACTCTACATGTTACATATATTGTCCACTGAGCACATGGATTTGTTCCTTTAGTGTCTCCTTGAAAGAAAAAACGTAGGAATTTTAATTTTCACTTGTCCTCCTTTTCAAATTCCTATTCATGAAGCACAAGACTAAGAGATAGAAGCATAATAGCATTATAACCATACATTTTCTTGTGGTTTGACTTAATCTCACCATGCTTCTTTGCATCCTGTGATCTTCCAATTGTTGTGAATCAAACACCCAGATTGGCAGTTTTTAAATTCTCTGTTTTGCATGTGCATTCCTATCCTATTCATATCTATTTCCTATCCCTGCATTGTTGGAATCCTCCAATTCAAACGAGCCCTTACAGAATTACTTCTCTTACAGATAGTTGTCAAAGAAAACCTTGCGTGGTTTGTCCCGCTCCTGCTGCGCCATCGTCCACCCCAGCTCAGCTGCTCCAACGACAGAAGGGTCTAGCACAGCAGGGATCCGACCTCCAGACTGTCTTTCGCCACCTCAGATCTTCTTCCTCGCTGCTGGCAGCCATGAAAACTGCACTACCATCATCAACCGAGCAGATGACCTCGAGGACTACACGGGTCCGCAAGAGAGGTCACACTCTTTCGTGTCTGCTTACGTTATGCATCGCTTAATATTACATGCTACATTATCGTCCTGTTCATCGATTAGAGTCTGAGTCAACTCCAAACTAATGGTCAAACTTGAGTTTTTAAATGGTTGTGGGGTACATATCGGGGCCGCTATCAATAGTATCTATCTACTATCTGGTTAATCTCCGGTGTCTACTATGAGTTTCATGTTGGGTGGGAAACAAATAGTAAAGAAGCCATTATCTGTATTTTTTAACTGAAGCCATTATCTGCCTGCTATTATTGGTTTTGGGTCTATCCACAGGTTGCTACCATCACTCTGGATTTCTGCATGCACTCCTTACATAATCTCACTATGTTTTATTCCTATGCATGACAGTTATTGTAAACAATGGAATTGAACATGTAGAGCAAAAGAGACGAGCCTTGCATGGCAATAAAATTTCATGCAGACGTCGCTCCATGGTAGGCGCAAAGGTAGCCCCCCTCCACGCATTTCAGATTGTAATCGAGAGGAAGATATATGTTCTGAGGGGGATTCAGAATGAGAAGACAACTCCTATTTACGCCCTGAGGTCTTCGCTCTAACTTGGCATGCTGATGTTGGTTATATCATGCATATGGTGTCTTGCATTGCTTACTTTATACATCAAATATGTCATCTGCTTAGTTTAGACATCCTTTGTGCAAATGCCATCTGTTTAGTTTATTCATCGTTTATGTGAATTATGCAACGCCATCTTGTTTAGCCAGGCATCATATATGTGAATTTTGCAATGCCATCCTGCTTAGCCAGTCATCTTATATGTAAATTATATCAGGCCATCCTTTTTTCGTTACATATTACATTTGTCAACAATGTTATTACATTCAACCGCTCTTCGTGTGCATCAGCCATTTGACACGGTGATGGCAAATTCTGGAGTGAAAACAAGGTCTTCAGAGCAGACTATGCTATCTGACGAAGCGCATGTCTCGCTGGTTACGGATAGCTCCTCAGAGGAGGATTCAGAGACAGATGACCAGTCCTATTCCCCCCCCCCCACCCGAGGTGTATGCTCTAACTTGGCAGGGTTATGTTGCTCATATCGTGCGTATGGTGTCTCGTATTGCTATGTCATTTGATTAGTTTAGACATGCTTTGTGTGAATGCCACCTGTTCAGTGTCTAATTAACATATATGTGAATTATGCATTGCCATCTTGTTGCAAGACATTATATATGTGAATTATACAATGCTATCTTGTTGCAAAGGCATTATATATGTGAATTATGCAATGCCATGCTGTTTAGCCAATCATCATGTATGTGAATTATATCATGCTATCATTTTTTGTATTACGTGTTCCATTTGTCGACAAAGTTTGTATATTCAACTACCCTTCCTATGCATCAGCCATTTGAAGCGGTGATGGAAGTATCTGGAGTGAAAACAAGGTAATCAGAGTAGACAATGCTACCTCCTGAAGCAGACATCTCGCTGGTTACAGAGAGCTCCTCAGAGGAGGATTCAGAGACTGGTGACCAGTCCTATTTTCCCCCTGAGGTCTATGCTCAAACTTAGCAGGGTTATATTACCCATGTCATGCATGTTGTCTTGCATTGCTCAGTTTCTACATCATATATGGATTGCCATCTGCTTACTTGCTTACTATATAAATCAAATATTTGAATTATATCATGCCATCATGTTTACATAGTACATACACATCATCTATCTGAATTATGGCATGGCAACCCATTTAATAAAGACATCATATAGTTATATCATCTCATCCTGTTTAGTGTTTACAGTCATCATATTTTGAATTATGGCATTCTATCCGTGAATGTATGTGAATCATGGCATGCCAACCTATTTAATAAACACATTATATAGTTATGTCATGTCATCCTGTTTACAAAGTCTCATATTTTGAACTATGTCTTTCCATCTTTTTTAGTTAGCCATCATATATGTGAAATTGTGTCATGCTATCCTGTTTGGTTAGACAACATAAATATGAATTATTTCATGCCCTCTTTTATTACCCACTATCCATTGCACCTGTCTATCATACAATGTCTATACTTTCAATTACTTTTCTTGTTTATCAGCCATTTGAATTAGAGAGCGTGATGGCAGTATCTAAGGGAGTAACAACACGGTCTTCAGAAAAGATAGTGCTACCAGTTGATGCAGATAGAACCACAGTTGTACTTGCCCAAGGACCAGATCCACCACACATAACCCAGACTCTCGCAGATTGTACCCCTACCCAGTTGGACAAAGAACCAGCTACACCCCTTCTAACCCCAACCCCGACAGATAGTAACCCAGTTCTAGTTGACACAGCACCGTATCCACCACGGAGCACCCAAACACGAGCAGTTAGTAAGGGAACTGCAGTGCCCAAAGCACGAGGACCACCACTCCGAATCCCAATTCAACGCTTAAAGGAGAACAAGATTTGTTTTCAGGTCAGGTTCTGTAGCTATGGTTCATACTCCTTTGCTCTTGCATGACTGTATTTACTCATACCAACTATTTTCAAATTTAAAGGATGGAATTGAAACTCCAATGGCGCAATAGATATGTTTTAAACCTGTTTCTTTAACTGGTTTGCTGTTGTAACCTGCTCTATGTTGATTTCAGTTTCAATTGAATAAACAGTTATGTTCTCATGTCATGCACATTACAAGTGTTGTTATTGCTCTATAGTTACCCACACTTATATTCTGTCTATTCTGCTTTGTCTTGAACAAATATTATTTGAACTGTGTCTCTATCTTGATTTGGCAACAAAAACTAGAATGATATAGACCATAAAGTGACCATGGTACATAGATATTTGTTTGTTTCATGATGTTATCCTGTCCACTTTACTACTGAACTCATTTACCAAAATGAGTTTCATATACAACATGGTAAACATGTGATGTGTCTTCTTGTTTCTCTTTTAGAATGCGGATAAAATATTGGAGAACAGTACCGCGTTATCCAATGGTAAAGGAAGTAATGCAGATAAGGTTCAAGATAGTGAGACATCCCTGTTGGTCTCCAAGAAAGCTGATAAAAACTATCTTGACGACAGTGAGGGAACCCAAACGTCCTGTCTTGATGTAGTGTTCGAGTTACTGGCCATTACTACTGGCACAAGCTCTTCGAACTCGCTGCCTGAATCAGTTCGTCTTCTTGAGTCTCAATTTCAAGTTGAAAGACATCGATCAGATGTGCTGCGACAGGAAGCTGAAGGACTGAGGAAGTCCCTGCAGAATTCAGATGCATATTTTCTGGTGCAATAGCAAGCGCTGGAGGATTTAAGTGCCAAACAAGAGAAAGTTAATAAGCTTGCTAAGCATCTTGCCAGCATTATGGGTACCCAGGATATTGTTTCTTGAGATCTTCTAAAGTGGTTTCACTTCTGGATTTGTTTTGCTGCGGCGTTTATTCGCGCTGCTCGCCAACTTTGACAACCAGTGTATATGATATGCTACTTTGTTCCCTATATTTGCACTGGTGGCGAACTTTGATGCCTAGTGGATGTAATATGTGTAATAGCCGTGATAGCCTAGCGTTACTTGCTTGCTTATTTATTTCCTTGTTGTCTTGTTTATTTGTTTGCTTGTAGTCATTGTAGTTCTTTTTCCGCGGTTAGCTAGTGGCTGCAATAACCTATTTTTTAAAACTAGGCCACAATAACCATGGGCTAATATTTACTGTAGTGACACTGGGCCTCCTACTGGCCATAGAAATAGTGGGCCTTCTATGGGCCGTAGAAACAATGGGCCTTCTATGGGCCATAGAAACAATGGGCCTTCTACGGGCCGTATTATCAATGGGCCTTATGCGGGCCGTATAATCGATTGGCCAAACATGAGCCAAACATACCGCATTATGGCTGTAAACGGGCTGGAGTTGGAATCGTCCGTTCATGGGCCGACCATAACGAGCCATCGTTAATAGGTCGTATTTGATGACGCTATGAAATCGGCCCAACGTATTAACGGACCACAAATGGGCCGACTGTAACCACGGGCTGAATTTGGCCCACAAGCAAAAAATGACAGTAACGGGCCGTAAGTAAACGAATGCTAGAAATGAGCCCAAGAATAAATGGGCTCTGAGAAGGCTGAAAGATAACATGGGCTGGAAACGGCCCAACGGAATAACGGGTCGTTAATGGGTATAAAGTGATACACTATTCATTACGAGCCAGTTTCACCATGGGCCGTTAATGGGTGTAAAGTGATACACTGTTCATTCCAGGCCAGTTTCACCACGGGCCGTTAGTAGGCCAAGAGTTACATAGGGCCTCATATGGGCCGAAAGACGTCATGGGCCATACATGGGCCAGAAGTGAAAATGGGCTGGAATCATATTGGATGGCCCAGATGATGCTACTGGGCCTAATTCGGATAGGGCGTAACGGGCCTTGGGTTAGCGGGCTGTAAATGGGCTATATTCGAATAGGCCGTTAACATGCTTTCCATGGGCCGGCCTGCCAGCTTTTGACCAAGTCAAATGGGCCGGCCTTTTCACAGGAATGGGCCTCTGTTGCGCCGTGCCACATGTCGACATATCATAGGCGCCTTCCGTCCAATGAGTGGTTGACATCTGTCCCAACGATGAGCCGACACGTGTTTCCTCCAGCCAATGATGATTTTACACGTGGAAAATCCCCATTGGTCGGGGCTGTTAACGGGTTATCGGATCCAAAACCCGACCCAATAGCTTAACGGCGTTCCTTTACGGTGGATGCCACGTGTCGGTCACCCTTGAGGAAAGCACTTCTGTGACGCGCGATTTATCGTCATGGAAGTGGACACTTCCGTGATGATAATTTTGGTAATGTCATCGAACACTTCTACGACAGCACAGGTATGACTATCTTGATTCTGTCATAAATTTGTCATGGATGTACATGCATGACAGAAAACGCGACCTACTGTGACAAACACGTATCATCACGGAAGTGTATTTTTTTGTAGTGTATTATTACCTTCATATCTCAAAACAATCATCAAGCATCAAACTTCTCTTAGTATTCAAAACACTCATAAGATTTTTTTACTAATCATGAACACCTAGCATATTAGGATTATTTAAGAAAATTACCATGCTATTTAAGACTCTCAAAATAATCTAAGTGAAGCATGAGAGATCAATAGTTTCTATAAAACAAATCCACCACCGTGCTCTAAAATATATAAGTGAAGTACTAGAGCAAAACTATAATTCAAATGATATAAGCGAAGCACATAGAGTATTCTAACGAATTCCAAATCATGCATGGCTCTCTCAAAAGGTGTGTACAACACGGATGATTGTGGTAAACTAAAAAGAAAATACTCAAATCATACAAGACGCTCCAAGCAAAACACATATCATGTGGTGAATAAAAATATAGCTCCAAGTAAAGTTACCGATAGAAGTAGATGAAAAGAGGGGATGCCTTCCGGGGCATCCCCAAGCTTTGGCTTTTAGGTGTCCTTATATTATCTTGGGGGTGCCATGGGCATCCCCAAGCTTACGCTCTTGCCACTCCTTGTTCCATAATCCATCAAATCTTTACACAAAACTTGAAAACTTCACAACACAAAACTTAAAGTAGAAAATCTCGTGAGCTCCGTTAGCGAAAGAAAACAAAACACCACTTCAAGTTACTGTAATTAACTCATTCTTTATTTATATTGGTGTTAAACCTACTGTATACCAACTTCTCTATGGTTTATAAACTATTTTACTAGCCATAGATTCATCAAAATAAGCAAACAACACACGAAAAACAGAAACTGTCAAAAACAGAACAGTCTGTAGTAATCTGTAGCTAGCTCAAGATCTGGAACCCCAAAAATTCTAAAATAAATATCTGGACGTGAGGAATTTATCTATTAATCATATGCAAAAAGAATTAACTAAATAGTTCCTTCCAAATAAAAATGGCAGCAGTTCTCGTGAGCGCTAAAGTTTCTGTTTTTTACAGCAAGATATCAAGACTTTCCCCAAGTCTTCCCAACGGTTCTACTTGGCACAAACACTAATTAAACACAAAAAGCACAACCTAAACAGAGGCTAGATAAATTATTTATTAATAAACATGAGCATAAAGCAAGGAATAAAAATAAAATAGGATTTCCTCCCAACAAGCGCTATCGTTTAACGCCCTTAGCTAGGCATAAAAAGCAAGGATAGATCTAGGTATCGCCATCTTTGGTAGGCAATCCATAAGTGGCTCTCATAATAGATTCATAATGTAATTTAATTTTCTTTCTAGGAAAGTGTTCCATGCCTTTCCTTAACGGAAATAGGAATCTAATATTTCCTTCCTTCATATCAATAATTGCACCAATCGTTCTAAGGAAAGGTCTACCAAGAATAATAGGACATGAAGGATTGCAATCTATGTCAAGAACAATAAAATCTACGGGTACATAATTCCTATTTGCAACAATAAGAACATCATTAATTCTTCCCATAGGTTTCTTAATAGTGGAATCTGCAAGATGCAAGTTTAGAGAGCAATCATCAAAATCACGGAAACCTAACAAATCGCACAAAGTCTTTAGAATCGTGGAAACACTAGCACCCAAATCACATAAAGCATAGAACTCATGATCTTTAATTTTAATTTTAATAGTTGGTTCCCAATCATCATAAAGTTTTCTAGGGATAGAAACTTCCAATTCAAGTTTTTCTTCATAAGATTGCATCAAGGCATCAACAATATGTTTAGTGAACGCTTTATTTTGACTATAAGCGTGAGGAGAATTTAGCACGGATTGCAACAAGGAAATACAATCAATCAAAGTGCATTTTTCATAATTAAATTCCTTGAAATCCAAAATAGTGGGTTTAGCAACATCTATGGTTTTAATTTCTTCGATCCCACTTTCATCAATTTTAGCATCAAGATCTAAAAACTCCGAATTCTTGGAATGCCATCTAGGTAAAGGTGGATCATATTCAGTCCAATCATTATTAAGATTCATATTGCAAAAAAAAGATTTAATAGGGGACACATCAATAACTTTTAGATTTTCATCTTTATTTTCATAGGGATCCGGTTTAGCGGCCATCCTCTTAACTAAGGTAGCTTGCTTATCCGAAATTTCAGCAGTCAATTTCTCAAGACGAGCAATTTGGGATCTTAAACCATCAAATTCTTTAGACATATCATCGAGCTCTTTATTCATGAAACTCATAAAACTTTTTTGTTCCTTAAACTCGTTTATAAAGAAACTATTATGCTCGAATTGCAAGACCATAAAACTCTTATCGTTGTTTTTGATTTCTTCTAACCTTTTAAGGTGAAGATCACCAAATCGGGGTAGAGCCATCGAGACAAGCAAGCAATCCAACACACAAGCAAGCAAAAAGCAAGCGGGCAAAAAGAGGCAAATAGAGAAAGAGAGGGAGGATAGAGCGAGAGAGGGCGAATAAAACGGCAAGGGTGAAGGGGGGGGGGGGGAGGAAAACAAGAGGCAAATGGCAAATAATGTAATGCGGGAGATAAGGATTGTGATGGGTACTTGGTATATTGACTTTTGCATAGACTCCCTGGCAACAGCGCCAGAAATCCTTCTTGCTACCTCTTGAGCATTGTGTTGGTTTTCCCCGAAGAGGAAGGGATGATGCAGTAAAGTAGCGTAAGTATTTCCCTCAGTTTTTGAGAACCAAGGTATTAATACAGTAGGAGGCTACACGCGAGTCCCCGCACCTGCACAAACAAATAAATCCTCGCAGCCAACGCGATAAGGGGTTGTCAAACCATACACGACCACTTATGAGAGTGAGATCTGATAGATATGATAAGATAATATTTTTGGTATTTTTATGATAAAGATGCAAAGTAAAATAAAAGCAAAGGAAATAACTAAGTATTGGAAGATTAATATGATGAAGATAGACCTGGGGGCCATAGGTTTCACTAGTGGCTTCTCTCAAGAGCATAAGTATTTTACGGTGGGTGAACGAATTACTGTTGAGCAATTGACAGAATTGAGCATAGTTATGAGAATATCTAGGTATGATCATGTATATTGGCATCACGTCCGAGACAAGTAGACCGACTCCTGCCTGCATCTACTACTATTACTCCACTCATCGACCGCTATCCAGCATGCATCTAAAGTATTAAGTTCATTAAAACAAATTAACGCCTTAAGCAAGATGACATGATGTAGAGGTATAAACTCATGCAATATGATGAAAATCCCATCTTGTTATCCTCGATGGCAACAATACAATATGTGCCTTGCTTCCCCTAGTGTCACTAGGAAAGGACACCACAAGATTCAACCCAAAGCTAAGCACTTCTCCCATTGCAAGAAAGATCAATCTAGTAGGCCAAACCAAACCGATAATTCGAAGAGACTTGCAAAGATAACCAATCATACATAAAAGAATTCAAAGAAGATTCAAATATTGTTCATAGATAGACTTGATCATAAACCCACAATTCATCGATCTCAACAAACGCACTGCAAAAAGAAAATTACATCGAATAGATCTCCACAAGAGAGGCGGAGAACATTGTATTGAGATCCAAAAAGAGAGAAGAAGCCATCTAGCTAATAACTATGGACCCGTAGGTCTGAGGTGAACTACTCACACTTCATCGGAGGGGCTATGGTGATAACGTAGAAGCCCTCCGTGATGGATACCCCCTCCGACGGAGCTCCGGAACAGGCCCCAAGATGGGATCTCATGGATACAGAAAGTTTTGGCGGTGGAATTAGGGTTTTGGCTCCGTATCTGATCGTTTGGGGGTACGTAGGTATATATAGGAGGAAGGAGTACGTCGGTGGAGCAACAGGGGGCCCACGAGGGTGGAGGGCGCGCCTTGGGGGGGGGCTAGGCACGCCCCTACCTCGTGGCCTCCTCCTTTGTTTCTTGACGTAGGGTCCAAGTCTCCTAGATCATGTTCGGTGAGAAAATCACGTTCCTGAAGGTTTCATTCCGTTTGGACTCCGTTTGATATTCCTTTTCTTCGAAACCCTAAAATAGGCAAAAAACAGCAATTCTGGGCTGGGACTCCGGTTAATAGGTTAGTCCCAAAAATAATATAAAAGTGGATAATAAAGCCCAATAATGTCCAAAACAGTAGATAATATAGCATGGAGCAATCAAAAATTATATATACGTTGGAGACGTATCAAAGCACTACGTGCATTCTCCTAGGGGGATAGATTGGTTGGAAAAGTCCATCGCTCGTCCCCGACCGCCACTCATAAGGAAGACAATCAAAGAGCACCTCATGTTTCAAATTTGTTACACAACAGTTACCATACGTGCATGCTACGGGACTTGCAAACCTCAACACAAGTATTTATCAAATTCACAATTACTCAACTAGCACGACTCTAATATCACCATCTTAATATCTCAAAACAATCATCAAGTATCTAACTTCTCATAGTATTCAACGCACTTTATATGAAAGTTTTTATTATATCCCTCTTGGATGCCCATCATATTAGGACTAAATTCATAACCAAAGAAAATTACCATGCTGTTCTAAAAGACTCTCAATATAATATAAGTGAAGCATGAGAGTTCATTTATTTCTATAAAATAAAACAACCACCGTGCTCTAGGAAGATATAAGTGAAGCACTAGAGGAAGATATAAGTGAAGTACATACCCTCAGCCCCGAGGGTGAACTACTCCCTCCTCGTCATGGATAGCGCCGGGATGATGAAGATGGCCACCGGAGAGGGATTCCCCCCACCGGCAGGGTGCCAGAACGGGTCTAGATTGGTTTTTGGTGGCTAAAGAGGCTTGCGGCGGCGGAACCCCTGATCTAGGTTTCTTTCTGGAAGTTTGGGGTTATATAAGACGTGTTGGAGTCGGGAACAAGTCAGGGGGGTCCCCGAGGCGGCCACGAGGTAGGGGGGCGCGCCCCCACCGTCGTGGGGGCCTCGGGACTCTTCTGGCCCATCTTTGGTACTCCGTGGGCTTCTTCTGGTCCAAAAATGATCTCCGTGAAATTTCAGGTCAATTGGACTCCATTTGGTTTTCCTTTTCTGCAAAAATCAAAAACAAGGAAAAACAGAAACTGGCACTGGGCTCTAGGTTAATAGGTTACTCCCAAAAATCATATAAAATAGCAAATAAATGCATATAAAACATCCTAGATGGATAATATAATAGCATGGAACAATCAAAAATTATGGATACATTGGAGACGTATCTGTGAAGTGTGTGCAGAACTAGTGCACTGTAAAAGTAGCAGATAGCAGGTGGCTGAAAAATAAATGACTGGAGACATATGATTTCTCTACAACATTGCTTGGAAAACAAAATTAGATTCTACTCCGTATGATTTTGTAATATATGAGCATAGGAAATGCAGGTACTCCTCCAGCACACCACCACATGTGGTCCTATCAAGATAACAGTCGACTGAAAATAAATAGGCCAGTCAATTTTTTTATGAACCGTCCGATCTATAAGGAATGGGCAGATGGCCTTCGTCTTCCTCCCGCTAGTCACTGTTGACGATCTTTCTCAAACCGCCAGCGACCACCGGCCCAGACCCTGCATCCGCCGCCCCACCCTCCCCTTGACCTCACACCACCGCCATGCTTGGCAGTGCCCCAAGGCTATCCCTTTAATCCCGGCCAACCTCCAGATCGGGCGCGAGCAGCTCTAGGCCCCACACGCCCCTAAGATAAACACCGAGGCGCTGCTTCCCCAGCGTAATAGGCAGACTAGCGCCTGTTACACCGAGGAATGCTTTCGTTAATTGGGAATCAACTGACCAAGAATTGAAATCCAGGGGGGAAACGGACCTCTAGCTAAGGTGAAATAGTATATGAGGAGAAACCTTGTGCATCGCGAGTTACTAGGAACATCTAGTACCAAGAAGAAGCGGTCAACTAGTGTCTTCTGTGGGATGAATACCGTGCAAGCAGACACATAAGATTTGCAAGAATAAGGGAAGATGAGTACCATTTTTGGTTTCCGGTGTGGTCTCCTCCGCATGTCGCGGCGATCTTCTTATTTTTGCCAGGGAACTGATGTTCCGGAGGAGGGTGCAAGCTTGGACGAACCCATGGCCAAATTGTTGACTGTGTTGCTGTGGCTGTATGTCAGCGGAGGGGAAGCAGATCTGAGGCGGCGAAGGACGGCGTAGCAGGAACAGCTCCGGTGCGATGGACGGTGGCGAAGTTGGAGCGGCAGCGGTGAGGCGCAGGACGGCGTGGTTGAACTGGCTCGGGTACGGATGGCTCGGCCTCGGCTTCAACTACTAGCCATGGAGGGCGTTGCGGTTGAGGTTGCGGTGGACAACGACGTCGGGGTATCAGCTCCGGCGTGATGGAGGAGGGCGGCCGTTGATGGGTGGGATGGGGTGGTGGACGGAGGACGCCAGGGTTTCGCGGCTGGTGGAGAGGTAGTTTTGGCGCCCACGGAGTATGAATGGGGAATTAGACGGGGGGGGAGCAAAGGGAGATCCATGTTTCGGTATGGGACGCGCTTGTTTTTGGCTTTTTTGAACAGATGGGACACGCTTGTTTGAAATTTGGGGAAAGTACAAACTTCACCCCCTCTTAAATTTCGGACCTACTGCGGGTCGGGGGTAGGATGGTAATCCCAGGTGTCCAAATAGTGGGCGGGAGCGATTTCGGCCGTGCGCATGTGTGCTTAGGCGCCCATTGTGTATGAATATTTTTCGGAGGCAGTTGTGTGGCCTCTAGATGAAGCAACAAACCTACCCCGCTTTAGACCTTTGGACGTTGGGCCAGTAGGTTACATGGGTCAGGGTTAGAAAAGTAATTTCCTTCTACCACCAAACATTGGTCTCACGCGGTTTCGGGCGAGTAGAGGTTCTTTTGGCGCTTCGTTTGAAATTTTGAAACAGAAGCATTCACGTTTAGAGTACTCTTGAACTTTGAGGATTGACCTAAATAGACAATGTTAAATTTGACCTTGTATGTTTGAAAACCTTATTAAATTATCTGCTTCTTTTTGAAATTTTAACACATGGAAATCCTATAACTACGATTATTTTGGAATGGAGGAGCTAAATTTGAATCTACTTTGTACACGACTATATATGCTATTATGTAGAAAATCAGAGCAAAGATTGGCGCCCCCATAACTTAGGTATGATTTACAAATGCCATGATATCGAATGCAAATAATTGAATGGACTTCATGTTGAATTCGATTTTTTAAACCACCTTAAATTGAATTCAAATGTATGCTAGTTCATAGCTAGCTATTTATAATGTTCATTGTGTAACTTTCTTATGTATAATGTGCTTTACACACACAACATGAACTATACTCACGTTTATATTCGATTGCTAAAGCGATGCATTGTCTGGAGTTCAAAATACTAGCTATGTGGGTCAAATATGTCGAATAATAATATAGACATGCTCAAATTCGATAGAATCTAGATGTCTGATGGATCAATGGCCGTTCCTTACGCGAATTGCAAATATCATGATCCCATCCTAATATTTGGATACAATTTATATCTTTAATCAATGTGTACATCAGTCTTTGACGTGTAGTTTCACTCTCCATTGGTGGTCTCTCACACATGCTCACACACTCTCTCACGAGGAGGTCTTGTGTCGTCCGCCTCACGAGGCTTGGCCCCTCGCGAGGGTCTTGAGTCGTTGCTAGTGAAGATGGGACGTACGGGCCCGTGCGCATAGCCACGCCGTGGGCCGCAGGCAGGCAAGTCTGGGACCCCCGTTCCCAGAACACCGACAGTAGCCCCCGGGCCCAAGGCGCGCTCGGTCTTGGCTTCAAGGCGAAGCCAAGGGGCAAGTGCGGAGCGCCGCGGGCCCCAAAAGCTATGGCCTTGGTCGACGCGTGGCGGTTGATTGGACGTGGGCGTCTCCGCTTCCCCACGCTGCCTCGGCAACTGCCCAACTTGTCAAGTCCCTGCTGCATGCAAGTAAAAACCATCATTATTACCTTAGATCGTGGGGCCCGGCGGTTGGCCTCCCCTTGGCTATAAATGGGAGGTGGGGGCGGAGCCCCCGTCACCCGTCTCTCCTCTGCCTCTCCTGCTGCTTCTCCTGCTGCTTCTCCTTCCTTGCTCCACTCCTTGCTTGTGCAGTCATGGCACCGATTCGGAGGTTCTCGGCCGTAGAGAAGGGCAAGGCTCTCCTCACCGAGCCCGAGCTACTCCCGCCGAAGAAGAGGAGGTCCCATCGCCGCGAGGTGGTAGTGAGGCCGGTGGTGTCGCGGCCTTGGTACGAAAGGCCACCTCCTGGTTACCCGTTGCCCTTGTATGCTCACGCTGATGAGTCCGGAGGGAGGAGCGATGAGCGCCACCGCCCGCGCCAGGGCCATGGCCGCCGTGCCACGGAGGCGCACACTGTCGCCCCAGGGGTCCATGCTGCGGAATCCTCGCGTGAGTTCGTGTTGTGGGTGACGATGCCCCCGAGCACTTGGATTCGCCTCCCGCAGTTCTTCGCTGCCGAGATGCCGCCGAGGGGCCCTCTCGAGCTTTGGCTGCAGCACGCCGAATGCGACGCCCCAACGACTGGAGCGGAGATTGAAGCCATTGCCTCAGGGAAGAACTTCATGACCCGAGGCAGGGGCGAGATTGCCCGAGTCTGCCGCGTGGAGGGCACCCTCACGATCCACTTAGAGTACGACGGTGCCTCCGTGCTGCTCTTCAAGGTCTTCAACGAGGAAGGCCGCCGCCTGGAGTGCTGCCCTGAAGGAGGTCACCAGGTCGGTGCAGCGGCGGGCGCTGGGCCTGCCGCAGGCCTCGCCTGCAGCTCCTCCAGTGACATCGGCAACTCCTGGTGGTCCAGCGACCCTCCCGAGCTTTACGAGACTCCGGAGACAAGCGACGACAGCTACGTGCCCCAAGCTCTCGCCGAGCCCGGAGCAGGGCTGCAGCGTCAGGCCGCCGCCGCCGCTGATCTGGATGAGGTTGGCGCCGGCCTCTGGTGGCCCACTGTTGATGATGGCGTCATCCTCAGGGGCACGCGTACTTAGGACTCCCTAAGTTCTTGTCTTCCGTGCCCTGCGAGGAATCAAAAAATGGACCCCGCTGGGGCATGTAAGGCGTCTGTAGTGTCCTTTGTTGACATTATCCTTATGATGAAATTCTGTGTGCACGTGCTTTGTTCCGGCTCGGTTTCCCCTTTCCGACCTCACGGCGGCGTCGTGCTCTACGCCGACAGGTCCCGGTCCCTAGCCAGGCTTCAGCCGTCGCTGGTATGCCAGGTTGCGTGCCGTGGTCAAGGCCAGGAGGTGAGCGGCCTGAGGTCCAGTAAGAGCCCCTGAGACGCGATGCTGAGGAGGCCCCCTTTGGCCCGCAAGCGACCGCCGAGAGGTAGGAAAGGGAGACTCATCGCCACAGCGGGGCTACGCAAATGAGAACTCTACGCTGTAGCGGTTGATTGAGCGCGAAACTTATCTTGGCAATCTGGGGTTGGTCCCTCGCGAGACGCCAAGCTTGGGCATCGGCCGCTGCTGAGTAGCTAGGTCAGGCCCGTGCGGGCCTCCCCCTCCTCTCCATGTTCTTCTTGGTGCTCTACGTCCTCAGGTCCCGGCCCTCGAGCGAGCTCAGTCGCTGCTGGTATGCCAGGTCGCGTGCCATGGTCAAGGCCACGGGGTGAGGGCTGGAGAGCTAGTAAGAGCTCCTGAGACGCGATGCTCAGGAGCCCCCCTTTTAACACGCAAGTAGATCGCATGAGAAAAGAGGGAGGGTCCGCGGTACCACCTACTGTAGCCTCCAGGAAGTTCCTGCAAGTTAGCGCGAGGAAGGGCACCGATCGTTGTGGTGATTGCTGATCCGCCTCTGGTACGTGGGAGGGGACTCCCTGCTGCGAAGAGCCCCCGGGGCGTGTACAGCCCCGCCCTGACATGTGGCTTGCACAACAGGGCTAGACGAGGTGTGTCTGGGCACTCGTGAGCCGGCGCGGGACTCACGAGGCCCTACCTCAAGGCGGGTTGCGCCTGTTCTTTATTACTGTTCGCTGTCTTGGACCTACGAGGTGGTCAGGCAACCTGCGCCGAACGAATCTCCTGAGGTTATCGTGTTAAGAAGCCAAGCACCAACGGCCCCGGGAGGTGACGTGAATGGGGCCGGACCGCCAGACAGAGCTCGGCCGCTGGATTTATCAATGTTGCAGGGACGGGCCCGAGCACAGACGTCGTGCCTAACCCTCTCACGCGAAGGGTCCTGAAGAAAGACGACCGGCGCGCGGCTCCCGCGATGGGCGACAATCAAGCAGGTGATAGTCATAGATAGATTAAGCATGAAAGGCAACCTAGCTCAGGTAAATGCATAAACAATACGCGCCACTGGGTTCGGCCCGAGCGGCTTGGGGATGATGCAGCCCAAGGGGCGCCCCCAGCAAGGTAAGCTAAAGACATAAACAAGGAAAGATACCTGCCACAGGGACGGACCCACACGGCCTGGGAATAATGCAGCCCTCTGGGCGCTCCCAGCTAAATGAACTAGGAAAATATCACCTGATTCCGTTGATGAAGGGGTGTTGAGGCAGCTGAAGGTACGCGGCGAAGGGGTTGCCACTCACGAGCAACCGGGGCCTTGAGCCTCGGGAGGCTCTAGGGTCCAGGCGGTTCCTTGAGGACCGTCTCCATCTCCGCCAGGACTGCGTGGTGCCTAGACTCCTGACCCACCATGATGCTCCGCAGGTTGCGCTGGAAGGCAGCAGCCACGCTCGGCAGGCCGAACGACATGTGAACGTAGCTGTGAGGTGGACCTTCACAGCACCCAACACGTGAAGGCCAGAAGCGCTCCTGAGATGCAGCTCGGTTGAGCCCTGGTATGTCGATGCAGACGCGCAGCTCATCACCCTCGCCTGGGTGGGGAGCAGCGCCAGGTGGGCGGCGGTCGCTGCGTATTGCTCTTGCTTCCTGAAGCTCCTGAGATAACTTGGTGATGAACTCCTGAGCGCCGAGCGCTCCTTGCCCAGTGTCCTCCTGAGGGAGACGTGCCACGAAACATGCCTCCAAGTGGTGCCCGAGCGCCTCCCTCGTGACGTTGGCTAGGTCTGAGGCCCTCCAGGAGAGAGCCCCCGAGCCCTGCCCGAGGAGGGCGCCGGGCACGCCTTCCTATGTGATAGAGGGAGACGCCCCAGGTGCGGGCGCTGATCCTGACAAGGTGCCACTTGCGGCGCTGCCCTCCTGAGGTCCGGCCCGGAGTTGCTGCTTATTCTTCTTGGGGATGACCTCAGGAGGGTACCGAGCTGCATTGTTGCCAGGGTCTTTGATTGATGCTGCTTGAAAGGCATGCTCGAGGGAGAACACCGCATCTCTTTCTTCGCAGGGGACTGTGATGATCCCGCCGCTTCCTGGCATCTTGAGGACATTGTAGCTGTGGTGCGTTATGGCCATGAACTTGGCCAGGGCTGGATACCCCGAGGATGGCATTGTATGGCAGACGGATGTGGGCGAAGTCGAAGTCGATGAGCTCCGTGCGGTAGTTGTTGCACTATCCGAACGTGACTGGAAGGCGGACCTGACCGATTGGCGTGGTGGAGCCGTCGGTCACTCCTGAGAAAGGCTTGGTGGGCTGAAGCTGATTATACGACACTTGGAGGCCGTCGAATGTCTCGACGGACATGACGTTGAGCCCTGCACCGCTGTCGATGAGGGTCTTGGTGACTTGCACGTTGCTGATGACGGGTGAACAAAGCATCGGGAGGATGCCAGCGGTGGCCGCGCACTTGATCTGATTTGCCAAGCTGAACGTGATGGCGCCCTGGGACCATCTGAGCGGGCATGTGGCCTCGAGCTTGGGGAGGACTGCATTCACCTCGCGAGAAAACTGCTTGAAGATACGATGTGAGGCTGGGGCTTGAGCTCCACCCAAGATGCAGGCGATAGCACACGGCTCCTTAAAGCCCCCAGCCCCCTCGTCTTGTTGGTGGTCGTCGTTCCTTCTTGGTGCTGGAGGTAGTGGAGGGAGACCAGCGTTGCCCTGAGGACGATCCTCACGAGGCTGATCCCTCCAGGCGCCCTCACGAGGCTGATCCTGCCAGTGGTCCTCACGAGGCCAGTCGCGCCACTCCTAGCGTGGGCCACGGTCATCCCAGCGTCGGCCACCACGTATTCCTCCTCGGCTATAGCCCTAGTCATTGCACTCGGGGCGCCGATCGAAGCGTCCTTCTCGAATGGCTTTGAGCTCTTGACAGTCGCTGGTGTTGTGGCTATGCAAGTTATGGAAGGCACAGAACGGCCGACTGTTCTTGGATGACTCAGGCTGGTCCCTGTCGCGCTTTGTGTCCGGCTCCGCCGTGAGCATGACTGGTCCCTTGCGCTTCACGTCTTTGGCCTTGGCTTTCTTCTCCTCCTGGTCTGTAGCCGGGAGCTCGAGGAGGGAGAGGCGCCCCTCCTCAGCTCTTGCGCACTTGGTCGCCAGGTTGAACATCGCCAAAGACGTGCATAGCTCCTCATGGATGGCGAGCTCCTCCTTCATCTTGACGTCACGGACGCAATCGGAGAACGCAGAGATGATGGCCTCGTCCGTCACCTTGGGGATCTTGAGGCGAACGTTGTTGAAGCGTTGGATGTACTTCTAGAGGGTCTCTCCTAGTAGTTGCTTGATGCAGCGTAGGTCACCCGTAGCCGGTGGGCGGTCGCGAGTGCCCTGGAAGTTGGCGACGAAACGTCCGCACATCTTGTTCCAGGAGTAGATCGAGCCTGGAGGCAGGTTCAAGAGCTTGGAGAGGGCACCATCCCTAAGAGCCATGGGAAACCAGTTTGCCATGACTTCCTCATTACCATTGGCTGCCTCGATGCTCAGCTCGTAGAGCTGCAGCAACTCCGCGGGGTTGGGGGTGCCGTCATAGCGAGGAGGCAGATCTGGCTTGAACCTTCCCGACCAAGCGACGCTACGCAACTCTGGGGTGAAGGCGCGGCTGCCTGCCGTGGTCACCGAGACTCTGCGCTGGTGGAGAACTTGTCCCTGATGGGGTCCGAGTATCGCCGCCGCAGGCGGCACGTGGTCTTGCCGTGGTGGCGCAGGGAGCGCGGGGGCATTTTCTCGCATTCGAGGAACTTCTTGGCAGCTTCTTTCTTCTTGCGCGGGCGCCGGACGCGGCGGGTCGCGCCGTGGGGGCACGCGCCTGGGCTCCAAGACTCCGTCTTGGGGCAGAGGTGGTGGAGCCGCTCCATGGGCGACGCCTCCCGCGGCTGGCGGAGGGCGAGGCGGCGAGAGGGACGGCGCAGGGGAGCCCCCTGTGGCGCTGACAAGCTCGGCGATGTGGTCAAGCCAGTCCTCGTAGTGGTCGTCGACTAGGCGGTAGTGCAGGAGCTCGCGCGCCATGCACAGAGCGGCCTGCGCGTCCACAGGAGCGCGATGAGCGTGGGATGACGAGTCGGCCGGGGTCAGCGATGGAGTGGCGGTGCGGCCGTCCCGCCGCACCAAGGGGTGTAGCAAGGATGCTTGCTGCTCGTTCCCCACTGGACCGGTGGCGGCGTTGGTGGCAGGTGACAAGGAACGACGGGGTGGCCTGCCGATGGGAGCCTTCTGAGCGATGTGAGCGGCGAGGGCAGCCCGGCGCTCACTATGAGCGCGGCGAGCGTCCGCCATGGAGACAATGGAGCAACGGGACGCGGAGCGACCGAAGGGAAGCTTCGGCGCACCCCCTACCTGGCGTGCCAAATGTTGGATTACGGGTTCCGGCAAAACCCTCAAGGTTCGAACACTAGGGTGCGCGAGAAGATCTCCCCCTACCGATCCATGTCCTAGCTTTGCTAAGATCTAACGGGCTTCTTGACGAACTCAAAACACAAGGGACACAAGATTTATACTGGTTCGGGCCACCATTGTAGTGTAATACCCTACTCTAGTGTGGTGTCATGGATTGCCTCTTGGGCTGAGGATGAACAGTACAAGGGGAAGAACAGCCTCCTGAGGAGAGGTGTTCTTGTGCTCACAGAACTTGTGGTTGTTCTGGTCTCTCTCGATATGTTCGTCCCCCTCTATGGTGGTGGCTAGTCCTATTTATAGAGGCCCTGGTCCTCTCCCCAAATATTGAGTGGGAAGGGAGCCAACAACGGCCAAATCGAAAGGGGACAACTAGTACATCATATCCTGACAAAAGTGGTCTTCGCATGTCAAAGGCTCTGGTGGTAACGCCGTCTTGGGCTCCACGGTGACCTCCGTCTTGCCATCCTTTTGGTCTTGGTCTCGTTGCACTGATATGGAAACCTTTGCTTGACGCCTCGATACTCCGCGCCTGCGCCTGCTTCCTTAGCACCAAAGAGGAAATAAGGACACTGTGCGCACTGGCGCCCGCCTGGCCTTGATCGTCATGGCTCACGTCATCGGAACCTCGCGAGGTTTGCCTGGCGTTGATCTCTCCGCCCCTCGCAAGCCAGCCTGGTGAGGCCGCTCCTGAGGAGGTCTTGTGTCGTCTGCCTCGTGAGGTTTGGCCCCTCGGGAGGGTCTTGAGTCCTTGCTAGTGAAGATGGGCCATACGGGCCCGCTCGCAGAGCCACGCCGTGGGCCGCAGGCAGGCAAGTCTAGGGACCCCCGTTCCCAGAATACCGACACTAACCTTTATCACAAGCATACGCACGCACAATCCCCATCAACCCTTTCAATATACATAGACCTGCCTACGTGTCTCTTATACGCACATTATCTTTAGGCATGTCTGCCACACATTGTCTCACACCTCTCTTCCTAATCGAAGAGTATGATTCTAGCAGAGCATTCTGTAGGATGCCCCTTAAAGTTAGGTTGGATGAATAGTAATATCAGAGATAAGGGTTACCTTAGTCCGATAACACAGGGTTACAAATCCTAGCTGGCTTTGTCTATGGACACAGAGTCCTTCACAATTCTGCTATCGTTGTCTTGTACGCCAAGTCATCCATGGGTCTCCTTACATGCATCACGGGCCGACCAATGTGGCACAGGACGGAACTGAACCAAGGGCCTCACCTCTGCCCCCAGGTCTCGTTATCTTCTCACACCCACACATACCAACACAAACACCACACAGAAAATCTCCTTGTGCCTCTATCTCTGTCAGCGTTCTGGGAACGGGGGTCCCCAGACTTGCCTGCCTGCGGCCCACGGCATGGCACTGCAAGCAGGCCCGTATGGCCAAACTTCACCAACAAGCATTCAAGACCCTTGCGAGGTGCCAAGCCTCGAGAGGTGGGCGATGCAAGACCTCCTCAGGACCGGCCTCACCAGGCTGGCTCGCGAGGGGCGGAGATATCAAGGCCAGGAAAATCTTGCGAGGTTCCAATGACGTGAGCCATGACAATCGAGACCAGGCGGGTGCCAGGCGGGTGCCAACGCTCACTGTGTCCTTGTTTCCTTTTTGGTGTTAACGAGGAAAGCACAAACGGAGAGTACCGAGGCGTCATGCAAAGGTTTCCATATCGGTGCACCGAGACCAAGACCAGCAGGACGGAGGTCACCGTGGAGCCCAAGACGGCGTCACCACCAGAGCCTTTGGCAGGCGAAGACTACTTTTGTCAGGATAACTTGTACTAGCTGTCCCCTTTCAAATTGGCCGTTGTTGGCTCCCTTCCCGCTCAATATTTGGGGAGAGGACCAGGGCCTCTATAAATAGGATTGGCCACCACAGCGTATGGGAGGGAGGATCGACCTCATCTTAGATCTGAGCCATTCCATCCTTAGCCACACACCAACCAAGCACAAGAACACCTCACCTCAGGAGGCTGTTCTTCCCCATTTATTGTTCATCATCAGCCCAAGAGCCAATCCACCACACCACACTGGAGTAGGGTATTACACCGCAACGGTGGCCCGAACCAGTATAAATCTTTTGTCTCTTGTGTTGCGAGTTCGTTGAGCTAGCCGTTGAGATCGCGAAGTGCTTGAGGGCGTGATCGGTAAGGGAGAGATCTTCGCGCGCACCCCAGTGTTTGAACCTTAACGGTGTCGGCGTTCTGGGAACGGGGGTCCCCAGACTTGCCTGCCTGCGGCCCGCGGTGTGGCTAAGCCAGCAGGCCGTACGACCCATCTGCATCAACAAGGCATCCAAGACCCTCGCGAGGGGCCAAGCCTCGCGAGGCGGACGACCCAAGACCTCCTCTGGAGTGGCCTAGTTAGGCAAGCTCAGGCGGATCGGAGATATCAAGGCGAGGCAAACCTCACGAGGCTCTCGTGACGTGAGCCATGCCGATCGACACCAGGCAGGCTCCAGCATGCGCAGCGTCCTTGTTTCCTCTTTGGTGCCAAGTAGGCCTGCGCAAGCGAGGAGTACCGAGGCATCAGGCAAAGGTTGCCATATCGGTGCAACAAGACCAGTACCAGAAGGACGGCAATACGGAAGTCATCATGGAGCCCAAGACGGTGTCACCACCAGAGCCTTTTGCAGGCGGAGACCGCCTTTGTCAGGATAGCTTGTACTAGCTGCCCCCCTTCAAATTTGCCCGCCGTTGTTGGCTCCCTTCCCGCTCAATATTTGGGAGGAGGACCAGGGCCTCTATAAATAGAGTTAGCCACCACCATAGGGTGGGGGGACGACGATGACAGAGAGATAAAGAGAGAGGGAGAGCCTGAAGATCACCCCCCACACACCAGTTAGCCAAGAACACCTCAACCTGAGGAGGCTATTCTTCCCCTTGTATTGTTGATCATCAGCCCTAGAGGCAATCCACCACCACCATAGTGGAGTAGGGTATTACACCACAATGGTGGCCTGAACCAGTATAAATCTTGTGTCTTTCTGTGTTGCGAGTTCATCGAGTTCGTCCGCGAGATCTTAGCGAGCTAGGGCATAGATCGGTGGGAGGAAAAGACTTCGCACACACCCCAGTGTTCGAACCTTAAGGGTTTGCCAGAACCCCACATCAGACATTTGGCGCGCCAGGTAGAGGTGCGTCGTAGCTTCCCTTCCATCAGTTCGTCGCTCCGTCACTCCATCGTCTCCATGGCAGACGCTCGCCGTGCTCGAGCTGAGCGTCGGGGTGCCCTCACCGTCCGCGTTGCTCAGACGGTCCCCATTGGCGGGCCAACTCGTTGTTCTTCATCTCCCGCCGCCAACGCTGCCACCGGCCCGATGGGGAACAAGCAGCAAGCGTCTTCGCTGCATCCTTCGGTACGGCAGGACAGCCGCACCGCCACTCCATCGCTGACCCCGGCCGGTTCTTCGTCCCATGCACGCCACGCTCCCATGGAGGAGCGGGCCGCACTCCTCGCCGCAAACAAACTCCTGCGCTACCGCCCAGTCGACGACCTCTACGAGGAGTGGCTCGACCGCGTCGCCGAGCTCGTCCGCGCCGCAGGGGGCTCCCTGGCGCTATCCGTCTCTCTACCTCACCCTCAGCCGGCCACGGGTGGCGAGGCCCGGGGCGCGCCTCCACCACCCCAGCCCCAATATGGTGCCTTGGCACCAAGGCGCGCGGCCCTGCGGTGTGATCCGCCATGCCCAGTGCCTGTGCGCGAAGAGAGAAGCTACCAAGAAATCCCTCGTCCGCGAGGAGCTGCACCCGCGCTCCCCGCACCGCCACGTCAAGACCGCGCGCCGCCCATGGCGGTGCCGCGCGTACCTCATCAAGACCAAGCTCCACCTCCGAAGCGGGCCCCGATGACTATGGCCGGCTGCCGCACCTTCACCCTCGAGCTGCGTAGCGTCGCCTGACCAGGCAAGTTCAAGCTGGATCTGCCTCCTCGCTACGTCGGCACCGCCAACCCCACGGAGTTCTTGCAGCTCTACGAGCTGAGCATTGAAGCAGGCAACGGCAACGAGAAAGTCATGGCAAATTGGTTTCCCATGGCTCTCAAGGACGGGGCCCGCTCCTGGATCCTGAACCTGCAGCACAGCTCGATCTCCTCCTGTGACAAGATGCGCGACCGCTTCATCACCAACTTCCAGGGCACTCGCGATCGCCCGCTGCCGTGGGCGACCTGCGCCGCATCAAGCAACATCCAGGGGAGACCGTCCAGAAGTACATCCAATGCTTCAACAACACCTGCCTCAAGATCCCCAAGGTCACGGATGAGGCCATCATCTCCGCGTTCTCCGACGGTGTCCGTGACGTCAAGATGAAGGAAGAGCTCGCTATCCACGAGGAGCTCTGCACATCTCAGGAGCTGCTCAACCTGGCGACCAAGTGCACAAGAGCTGAGGAGGGGCGCCTCTCTCTCCTTGAGCTGCCAACCGCGGGCACAGATGAGAACAAAGCCAAGGCCAAGGACGTGATGCGCAAGGAAGCAGTGGTACTAGCAGCGGAGCCCGACACCAAACAAGGCAGAGATCATCCCGAGTCATCCAAGAATAGCCAACCGTTCTACGCCTTCCACAACCTGAACACCCACAACACCAGCAACTGCCAAGAGCTCAGAGCCATACGAGAAGGACGCTATGGTCGACGCCCCGAGTGCAGCGACCGGGGCTACGATCGCGGAGGAGGACGAGGAGGTGGACGTTGGGACGACCGTGGCCCGCGTCAGGAATGGCGCGACATGCCTCCTGAGGAGCGCTGGCAAGACCATCCTCGCGAGGGGACCTGGAGGGACCAGCCTCATGAGGATCGCCCCCAAAGCAATGCTGGTCTTCCTCCACTGCCGCCACCAAGAAGGAACGACGACCATCATCAGGACGAGGGGGCTGGGGGCTTCCAGGAGCCGCGTGCAATCGCCTGCATCTTGGGCGGCACCCAGGCCCCAGCCTCTCAGCGCATCTTCAAACGGTTCACTCGCGAGGTGAATGCGGTGCTCCCCAAGCTTGAGGCCGCGCGCCCGCTCAAGTGGTCCTAGTGCGCCATCACTTTCGACTCGGCAGATCAGCTCAAGTGCGCGGCCACCGCCGGTGTCCTCCTGATGTTGTGTTCCCCAGTCATCAGCAATGTGCAGGTTACCAAGACCCTCATCGACGGCGGTGTAGGGCTCAACGTCCTGTCTGTCGACACATTCGACAACCTCCAAGTGCCATACGAGCAGCTCCAGCCTACCAAACCTTTCTCAGGAGTGACCGACGGATCCACCACACCGATAGGGCAGGTCTGCCTGCCTGTCACCTTCGGCACACGCGACAACTACCGCACTGAGCTCATCGACTTCGACGTCGCCCACATCCGCCTGCCGTACAACACCAACCTCGGGTATCCGGCCCTGGCCAAGTTCATGGTGGTCACCCACCACGGCTATAATGTCCTCAAGATGCCTGGAAGCGGCGGGTCATCACGGTCCCATGTGAGGAAAGGGATGCGGTGTGCTCCCTCGAGCGCGCCTTCCAAGCTGCAGCAATCGATGATGCCGACAACAAAAGTGAGGGCCCTCCGGAGGCCATCCCCAAGAAGAAGCAGCTGCGCCACGCAGGACCTCAGGAGGATGGCATCGTGGCAGGAGCCTCATCAGGATTAGCGTCCGTCCCAGGGGCGCCTCCCTCCATTGCATAGGAAGGCGCACCCAGCACCCTCCTCTGGCAGGGCTCAGGGGCTCTCTTCTGGAGGGCCTTAGGCCTTGCCAACCTCATGAGGGAGGCGCTTGGGCACCACTTGGAGGCGTGCTGCGCGGCACGTTTTCCTCAGGAGAACATAGGGCAAGGGGTGCCCGCCACTCAGGAGTTCATCGCCAAGACCACACAAGAACTGCAAGATGCAAGAGCCATGCGCGGCGGCAGCCGTTCACAGGGCGCAGCTCACCACCCTGGCGAGGGTGCTGAGCTGCGCGTCTGCATTGACATCCCGGGGCTCAATAGGGCCGCGTCTCAGGAGCACTTCTGGCCTGCGCGTGTGGGCCGTTGCGAGGGCCCGCTACACAGCTACGTTTGCATGCCCCTCGGCTTGCCGAGCGTGGCGTCGGCCTATCAGCGCAACATGCGGCGTGACCTGGCAGCTCAAGAGGCCAGGTACCGTGCCATACTGGAGGAAACGGAGATGGTCTTCAGGGAGCCTCCTGAGCCCCCAGAGCCTCCCGAGGCTCAGGGCTCCGGTGGCTCATGAGGAGTCCTTTCTTCGATGCACGCCTTCAGCTGCACCAACTCTGCTTCGTCTATAGAACCAGGTGACATCTTCCAAGCTCGTTTAAGCTGGGAGCGCCCCTTGGGCTGCATTATTCCCATTCCGTGTGGGTCCGCCTCTGCGGCATGTATCCCTTTTGCTTATGTCTTTAGCTTACCTTGCTGGGGGTGCCCCTCGGGCTGCATCATCCCCAAGCCGCTCGGGCCAGACCCGGTGGCATGTATCTTCCTGCATTTACCCAAGCTGATTTGCCTTCCCTGTTTAACCTGCCTACGGTTATCGCCTGCTCGATCATCGCCTCCCATGGGGCCTCCTCACAGGCACGGCGCTGGTGCATGGGTCCGTCCCTACCACGTCGACAAATCTGAGCGGTCAAGCTCTGGCTCGCGTCACGCCCCGCGCACTTCACCTCACCAGGCCCTTAGTGCCTTCACTTCATCCAGACCAACCAGCGGTAGGCTGACAGCTGTAACGGCAAACCATGTTCTTCTTGTGCCTATTCACAGGGACCCCGCGGGGAGGATAGCAGGCGTCACCATGAGTCTCCTTTTCTCTCGTGCAATTCGCTTGCACGTTAAAAGGGGGGCTCCTGAGTATCGCGACTCAGGAGCTCTTACTGGCTCTCCAGCCCTCACCCCCTGGCCTTGACCACGGAATCGTGACCTGGCACACCAGCAGCGGCTAAGCTCGCTCGAGGGCCGGGACCTGAGGACGCAGAGCACTAAGGAGAGCATGGGAGGAGGGAAACTCGTATGGGCCGGCCTTGCTATGCCGCACAAGTTGGCGCGCAGCCCTAGCACAACGTCAGGAATCGCCACGAAGTTCACAAGATAAGTCTCGCCCTCGGATCGGCTAAATGTCTGGGCCTTATGGACACTCACGCATCTCCGCAATCCCGTTGCGGCCACGTCAACTCCCTTTCTTCCCTTACCATGGCCGCTTGAGCGCTAAGGGGGACCTCCTAAGCATCGCGCCTCAGGGGCTCTTACCGGACCTCGGGCCGCACACCTCCTGGCCTTGACCACTGCACGCGACCTGGCATACCAGCGACGGTTGTAGCCTTCCTGGGGACCGGGACCTGTCGGTGTAGAGCAACAAGCTATCGCGAGCAAAGAAAGGGGGGACCGAGCCTTAACGGGACGCGCGTTCATCAAATCTTCATAACAAGGAAGATAAGCACAAAAGACATTACATACCCTTACATGCCCCCATTGGGCGCTTCATGATTCTTCGTAGGAAACAAAAGCTAAGACTAAGAAGGACCCTATCTACACCCTCCTGTGGCAGACGCCATCATCAACAGTGGGCCATGGGAGGCCGGCGCCAACCCCATCCAGATCAGCGGAGACGCCCACGTCCAATCAACCGCCACGCATTAACCGAGGTCGTAGGCTTTTGGGGGCCCGCGGTGCTCCGTACTTGACCCTTGGCTTCGCCGTGAAGCCAAGCCCGAGCGCACCATGGGCCCGGGGGCTACTATCGGCGTTCTGGGAACGGGGGTCCCCAGACTTGCCTGCCTGTGGCCCATGGCATGGCTAAGCCAGCAGGCCGTACGGCCCATCTTCATCAACAAGGCATCCAAGACCCTCGCGAGGGGGATGACGCAAGACCTCCTCTAGAGTGGCCTAGTCAGGCAGGCTCACGAGGATCGAAGATATCAAGGAGAGGCAAACCTCACGAGGCTCTCGTGACGTGAGCCATGCCGATCGACACCAGGCGGGCTCCAGCATGTGCATCGTCCTTGTTTCCTCTTTGGTGCAAAGGAGGCCTGCACAGGCGAGGAGTATTGAGGCATCAGGCAAAGATTGCCATATCGGTGCAACAAGACCAGTACCAGAAGGACGGCAAGATGGAAGTCATCGTGGAGCCCAAGACGGCGTCACCACCAGAGCCTTTTGCAGGCGGAGACCGCCTTTGTTAGGATAGCTTGTACTAGCTGCCTGAAAGTGCAACTATCCCTAGGTGGTTTTGGTAATTCATAACAACATATAGCTCATTGAGCTAATACTATTTCAAGATAATTATTTCAGGAAAGCTCAATGATTGTCATGGCATGGATGTGAAAGTGGAACCCTCAAAATGCTAAGGACAATGGATTGGCTCAAGCTCAAAAGCTCAAGACTCTTCATTTTATATTTTAGTGATCCAAGATCACATTGAGTCCATAGGAAAAGCCAATACTATTAAGGAGGGATGAGGTGTTGCTTAATGAGCCTCTTGCTTCATGTGCTTAGTGATACGCTCCAAAACCCTCAACTACTTTCCCATATCCACATATGACCAAAACTCTAAGCCAAACTCGGTCCTACCGATTCTTCCTATCTGGCGCCACCGAGTTTCACTTGTCATTAGCCACTGCCAAACCCTAGCAATTCGGTTCTACCGATAAGGATCTCGGTCCCACCAAGATGGGGTTGCAAACCCTCTATTTCCCTTTCGTAACTTTTCGGTCCCACCGAAAGAGCGAATCGGTCCCACCGAGATTGCAATGTAAACTCAGTGTTTCCCCTTTGTAACTTTTCGGTCTCACCGAGTTCCACTCGGTCTCACCGAAAGAGCAAATCGGTCCCACCGAGTTTGCCTAACCAACTCTCTGGTTAGCTAATTACCAAATTCGGTCTCACCGAGTTTGTGTAATCGGTCTCACCGAGATTACGTTATGCCCAAACCCTAACCGAATCGGTCCTACCGAGTTGCATGTCAGTCCCACCGAAATTCCTAACGGTCACTAGGTTTACATTTGCGGTCCGACCGAGTTTATTGATTCGGTCCCACCGAGATTGGAAAACTGTGTAACGGTTGGATTTTGTGTGGAGGCTATATATACCCCTCCACCTCTTTCTCATTAAGTGAGAGAGCCATCAGAACACACACATCATTCCAACTCATTTGTTCTGAGAGAGAACCACCTACTCATGTGTTGAGACCAAGACATTCCATTCCTACCATATGAATCTTGATCTCTAGCCTTCCCAAGTTGCTTTCCACTCAAATCTTCTTTCCACCAAATCCAAATCCTATGAGAGAGAGTTGAGTGTTGGGGAGACTATCATTTGAAGCACAAGAGCAAGGAGTTTATTACCTACACACCATTTGTTACTTCTTGGAGAGTGGTGTCTCCTAGATTGGCTAGGTGTCACTTGGGAGCCTCCGACAAGATTGTGGAGTTGAACCAAGGAGTTTGTAAGGGCAAGGAGATCGCCTACTTCGTGAAGATCTACCGCTAGTGAGGCAAGTCCTTCGTGGGCGATGGCCATGGTGGGATAGACAAGGTTGCTTCTTCGTGGATCCTTTGTGGGTGGTTGCTTCTTCGTGGACCCTTCGTGGGTGGAGCCCTTCGTGGACTCACGCAACCGTTGCCCTTGGGTGGAGCCCTATGTGGACTCGCGCAACCGTTACCCTTCGTGGGTTGAAGTCTCCATCAACGTGGATGTAGGATAGCACCACCTATCCGAACCACGGGAAAAACATCCGTGTCTCCAATAGCGTTTTAACTCTCCAAACCCTTCCCTTTACATTCTCGCAAGTTGCATGCTTTACTTTCCGCTGCCAATATACTCTTTGCATGCTTGCTTGAATTGTGTGATGATTGCTTGACTTGTCCTAAAATAGCTAAAATCTGCCAAGAACTAGAATTGGGAAAAGGTTAAGCTTTTATTTGGTCAAGTAGTCTAATCACCCCCCTCTAGACATACTTTCGATCCTACAAGTGGTATCAGAGCTTTGGTCTCCATTTGCTAGATCTCCATAGCTTTTGGTGGTCATAGCCTTGGTTTCACAACCTAGGAGAGTATGGCGTCTAGCGAGGGAAATTATCACCGTAGAGGTCCTTACTTTGATGGTACTAATTTTGCTAGTTGGAAGCATAAAATGAAAATGCATATTCTTGGACATAACCCCGCTGTTTGGGCTATTGTGTGTGTTGGTTTGCAAGGTGACTTCTTTGATGGGAGAGAACCAAACCGTGAAGCTACGCGGATGAGTTGAAGATGTTGCAATACAATGCTCAAGCTTGTGATATTCTCTTCAACGGATTGTGCCCCGAAGAATTCAACAAAATCAGCCGCCTTGAGAATGCAAAGGAAATTTGGGACACTTTGATTGATATGCATGAAGGTACCGACTCCGTCAAGGAATCCAAGTTGGATGTGCTTCAAAGCCAACTTGACAAGTTCAAGATGAAGGATGGTGAAGGGGTCGCTGAAATGTACTCTAGGCTTGCTCTCATCACAAATGAGATTGCCGGCTTAGGAAGTGAAGAGATGACTGATAAATTCATCATCAAGAAGATCCTATGAGCCTTGGATGGAAAATATGATACCGTGTGCACATTGATGCAAATGATGCCCAATTACAAAGATCTCAAGCCAACGGAGGTGATTGGAAGAATTGTTGCTCATGAGATGTCACTTAAGTATAAAGAGGAACTTCACAACAAATCAAGTGGTGCCTATAAAGCCTCATGTGAAGCCCCTACATCATCAAGTGAGAAACAAGACTTCAATGAAGAACTGAGCTTAATGGTGAAGAACTTCAACAAGTTCTACAAGAGTAGAAGCAAAGATAGAAGCTCCAAATCAAGGTCCTACAATGACAAAAGATCTTCTAGTCGAGAGCAAAACTGTTACAATTGTGGAAGACCCGGACACTATTCCAATGAGTGTACGGCTCCCTACAAGAGAAGAGAAGATTCTCCAAAAAGAAGAAGCCAAGGATCACCACCAAGAGAGAGAAGGAGTAGAGATGATCGTTATGAACGAAGATACTCACGGAGAAGCAAGGGTTCGGAAAGGAAGGAAAAATCATCAAGGAGCTACACAAGACAAAGACATCAAGCTCATGTTGGTGAATGTGTATCCTTCTCCGACTCCGACAGCCACTCCGAGAGAAGTTATCACTCCGACTCCGAAGATACTCAAGATGAAGGTGTTGCCGGTCTAGCACTTGTGTCAACCAACTCCTACGACATATTTGACTCACCAAATGAAGGAGTTGGAAGATGCTTCATGGCCAAAGGTCCTAAGGTAACACACCCCGAGTATGTTGATTTCAATAGCGATGAAGATGACTTGTTAGGTGATGATTTGCTTGGCGACAACTCTAGTGATGAATACTATGATGAAAGACCAATTAATCACGCTAATCGAGATAAAACGAGTGACAATGATAAGGATAAGATTGAGGCTCTAACTAAAGAACTAAAAAATCTTAAGTTGGCTCATGACACTATCTTCGAAGATCATCGAGAACTTTTAAGAGCTCATGAGAAACTACGCCTTGAAAAGCTCAATCTTGAGCAAGAGCATGAGTTCTTAAAGGCAATCAATGATGATCTCCGCAAGAAAAGTTCTTCTTACATTGCCAAGCGTTTACTCTTATCCACTTACATGCCTCAAGTCAAGTCTAACAAGAAAGATTCTTCCTCTAGTTGTAACAATGATCATGCTAAATTCAATATTGTTGCTTCTAGTAGTTCTCTTGATTCCACTAATGATTCTCTTAGCCAAGTTACACTTGAGCAAGAAAATAGCTTATTGAAGGGAATTATAGAGAAAGGAGTGTACAAAAGCCTTGCCGGGAGTAAGCAATTCGAGGAAATTGTGCGCAAGCAAGGAATGCACCAGAAGAATCAAGGTGTTGGTTTTGAGCAAAAGTTCAATGCAAATGGAGTTGAATGGGAAGAAGATCAATACCCCAACACGACGTTGTAAAACGACGGCCAGTGAATTGTAATACGACTCACTATAGGGCGAATTCGAGCTCGGTACCCGGGGATCCTCTAGAGTCGACCTGCAGGCATGCAAGCTTCAAGAGGAAATTGATGCAAATGAAGAAGCTCCTAAGACCTTAGTCAAGTGGATTCCCAAGACTTCTTCAAGTTCCACTTCATCAAGTACGACCACAACTCCAAGGATTCCCATCAAGATGATGTGGATCCAAAAGAAGAAGAACTAGAGAGTTCTTGAGGGTGACTCCGCCAACATACTTCACTCTTATCATTTTGGCAAGAACAAGTGCAATCAACTTCCACATCTTGCACTAGTTCAAGGAGTCACAAACCCTCTTGTTGGTAAGACAAGGGACAAGGTAACCTAAAAGTTTTCATGGACATCATCTTTTGTGTGCATCACTCTATGTCTATGGATATCCTTGTTTGTTCCTTGTGGGACTAACCCATGTAGGTATTGAAAGTGCAATTCACTCAAATGGATAGCTCCAAGAGATCTACATCAACGTTGAGCATCCACATCTTCAATATCTACATGAAGTCATCATCGACAAAACCCAAGGTTAGTTCATCCCTCTTAGGGGGGATATCACATCTAGGGGGAGCTTTACTCTAAGACTTGAGCTAAAGCAACTCTAAAGATGTGAACAAAACAATGCTTTATGTAAAAGTGGTAACCCCACTTGAGCTTAAACGATGAGTATGACCTACGATCAAGTGTTCTCACTTGACTCCTAAGTCAATATACTCATATATAAATGACCTAGTCATCGCAAATTGCTTGATAGATGCTAGAATTGGTTGTGCATGCCTTGCCACATATTTCATTTGCCATCTTATTGTGTGAGCATGCTGATTGCATATTTTACTCATTCGAGGACATCCACTTGTTGCTTTGATTGTTCGGTTTTATTTCTTTTTGCCAAGTGGATGGACAAGAATGCCTAAGAACCTCGTCTAGCTATCTATGCTTTTCTCGTCTCAAACTCTATTCATGCTGCATCACAAAATTTGATCAAGTCAGATTCGAACCACTTTGTGTGAGGAGCGCTCGGAGTCCTCGATTCGTCATAGACTTAAACTTCCAAAACCTCTTTATGATTCTCGGTCTAACCGATACTCCACTTTCGGTCCTACCGAGATCATTTAGTTGATCTAGGTTTTCGATCTCGGTGCAACCGATTTGAACCTTTCGGTCACACCGAGTTTCAGTAACTGCACGCAGTTTTGAATCTCGGTGCCACCGAGTCGTCCCACTCGGTCACACCGACAGGGTCGGGCTATATATAGTCACGGGCAAAATTTGGAAATTTCTCCGAACCCCTTCGCCCGCGCGATAGCCTGCTCTACCCCCGAGGTCTCCGGATCGTCTTCTCGCCGCCAACAGCCTCCAGTCGCTGGTCTCCGTCGCCGTCAACGGGATTTCTGCCCCGCCGTTGCCGCCGTAGCAAGTCCCCGCCGAACTAGGGTATGGACTTGATCTTTGTGCTATTCCTCAATCTGATTCCTAGCACATTGTGATCATATTGATTCTTGCCACGATTGAAACACTTCTATCTAGTCAAAACGCTCATAGATTAGGTTTGATTCGAAAATTCTAGGTTTAGGTCTCCACCGAAACCATCTCGGACCCACCGAGTTGAAAAACTCGGTCCCACCGATTTGGCTTATGCCATTGCACAAGTGAGACTCGGTCTGACCGAGAATTACTTATCGGTGTGACCGATCTTTGAACTTAGTGAAACCCTAGCAGTCTCGGTGCCACCGAACTGTGACTCGGTCCTACCGAGTTCACTAGTTTAGGTTCCAAAACTGCTTCGGTATCACCGAGTTTGAAAGTCGGTAGATCCGAGATGATTTCAGTGGGAAACTAAAACTAAGTTTTTGAATCATTTCTTTTTGCAAAAATCTCTGCATTTTGTGATGCTCATCCACTCTATTTCCTCTATAATCTATTCATAGGGTCAGCAGTCAGTTTGCAACATGTCAGACCAGAGTGACAGCCAAAACTTGTCAGAGCAGCAAGTGCAGTTGAGTGAGGGCACTAGCCCCTCAAGTTCCTCAGATGATGGCAGTAGGAGCACACCCAGCAACCTGCCTAAAGCTGCCACGAGACAAAGGAAGAAGAAAACCTCAGATTCTGAAGATGAGGACTATGTGGCAGAGGAAGAGGCCACTTCCAAGAGAGTTGAGCCAGCTCAAGGCTCAAAGCCAGGCCTGAAAATCAAAAGGCCAGCTGGCAGGCAGCCCATGTCAAAGGCTAGAGCCTCAACTAAGAAGCCTGCTGCCATTGAGCCCGTTGCAGATGAGGGAAAGAAAAGGAAAGAGAGAGTGAAGAAGACTGTGTCTAGAGTGCTTGGGAAGGCCTCCATCATGGTAGAAGAGGAGGAGGAAGAAGAGGCAGCTGCACCAGCGCCCAAGGCAGCCAAACTTATGGGAGATGCCATAAGGTCAGGGGGAGCTGCATCCAAGCCCAAGGAAGCACCTAGGGCTGCATCTAAGCCTAAAAGTGCACCAAAGAGAAACACAAGAAGCATCCCAGCCACTGAGAAGAACAAGGCCCCAGTGCCTGAGACTGTTGCAGAGGAAGAGGGAGAGAGTGTCCTTCGGAAGCTCAAGCCCAAGATCCCAGACCACAACGATGCTCATCCTGTGGCTGAGGATATGAAGCTAAGGAGAGACTCAGGGCTCAGGAAATGGAGAGAAGCAGATCCATATGCTTCTAGGAGAAGGACTGGAGTGGACTACAGGTTTCATACAAAGGAGCAACAGGATTTCTATGAGACAGTGCTACTTGACAAGAGCCAATTGTATGTGACATGAGATGGGTCGACTAGACCTATATCAAGGATAATGAAGAGTACTACCCAGGAGTTCAGGACAGCTTTAAGGCGTGTGGAGTAGAGGACTTTGTTGGGCAAAAGCTCACAAAGTGGAACGAGGAACTCATCATGCAGTTCTACTCCACAGCTCACTTTTATCCAAATGGGAGGATTACATGGATGTCTGAGGGTACGAGGTACCACTCTACTGTTGAGGAATGGGCGAAGCTGATCAATGCCCCAGAGGAGCAAGCAGATGACCTGGACATTTATGGCAAGAAAAAGATGGACCACAACTCCATGTCCAACATGTACAAGGAAATTCCGAATGAAGCACTTGACACGTTCAAGTTTGGCTCAGTGCATTATCTGCTCTCAGGATTGCCTACGATCAACTGGATCCTTAGGCACACCCTTCTGCCCAAGTCTGGAGATCACAAGATGATCAGAGGTCACGCGATCAATTTGCTTCATGGTTTTGATGTGCCTCAAAAATTCAAAGTCATGAGCCTTATAGTGGAAACAATCAAAAGGACTACGGCAGATCAGAAGAGGAGCTGTGGATATGCCCCTCAGATTCAGGAGCTCATCAACTCCAAGATGGGCACGGGCGTATATTTGTTGGATAAGGAACACCTGCCCATCCGTCCAGATTTCGAGGACAATGAAGTTGTGATGACAGAAAATGAGCCATCATCTGCCCAAGCATTTGCAAAGAAGGAGAAGGCAAGGAAGGAGAAAGCTGCCAGGATGCCTACTCAAGCGGAGGCATCTGAATACTTCTTGAAGACCAAACAAGAGCAGCTCGGTTACTTGATTGCATCCACGCTGAGGATTGAGCAAAGTCTAGCCACTCTCACTCAGAATCAGCAGAGCCTAGAGAGAATCATGGAACAAAAGTTCTATAACTTGGATGTCAAGGTAACAGAAGTTCAGTCTGCAGTGGAGCAGCTCCAGGAAGACATGAATGAGAGGAGAGGCAGGACCACGACTCATGCGTTTGCGAGGGTGCCACGAGGTCCGAGGTCGTCTGCACTGCCAGTTGCTGACACCAGAGCTACAACGTCTGCACCATCCACAGCCTCAGCTCCAGCATATACTTCAGCTCCAACTCCAGCGACTACTTCAGTGTCTACCGAAGCCTTCGTCCTTGGAGTGATCCGGACTCCACCACCACCTGAAGATCAAGCCTGAGCGTCGATCTAGTGCTATGCATTTTCTAGGAACTTTTTGGTAACTTGTTGCCAAATGGGGAGAAGATGTATAGATCATAGGCTTCGAGAGAGAGAGTGTTGCTTTTCTCTCTTGCTTTATTTGGTGGCTTTTCAAACTTTATTTGCTTGCGTGTGAGATACTACGTCCTTATGCCTGTGAGACATCGATGATCATGTGTTTGATCATAAGCTTCAGTTAATGCTTGCTTAAATATTATCATTCTATCTCTCATTTGTGATCATTCACTATTCTTGGTGATGAGTGCATGTATTTCAATCTTATCATTTTGAGCGCCCCACCAAGATGTATGTGACATGGAAGAGTAACCCATGATTCTAATTCTTTGTGCATTTTCAGTCCAAAGCAAATTTTAAATATGCACAAATTTAGGGGGAGCTCTTACTCATCACATACCTCTCAAAGCGACGATATATTTCATACTTATTATCATTTGTCGAAGTTTTGATCTATATGTTGTCACCAATTACCAAAAATGGGGAGATTGAAAGTGAAACTATCCCTAGGTGGTTTTGGTAATTCATAACAACATATAGCTCATTGAGCTAATACTATTTCAAGATAATTATTTCAGGAAAGCTCAATGATTGGCATGGCATGGATGTGAAAGTGGAACCCTCAAAATGCCAAGGACAATGGATTGGCTCAAGCTCAAAAGCTCAAGACTCTTCATTTTATATTTTAGTGATCCAAGATCACATTGAGTCCATAGGAAAAGCCAATACTATTAAGGAGGGATGAGGTGTTGCTTAATGAGCCTCTTGCTTCATGTGCTTAGTGATACGCTCCAAAACCCTCAACTACTTTCCCATATCCACATATGACCAAAACTCTAAGCCAAACTCGGTCCTACCGATTCTTCCTATCCGGAGCCACCGAGTTTCACTTGTCATTAGCCACTGCCAAACCCTAGCAATTCGGTTCTACCGATAAGGATCTCAGTCCCACCGAGATGGGGTTGCAAACTCTCTGTTTCCCTTTGTAACTTTTCGGTCGCACCAAAAGAGCGAATCTGTCCCACCGAGATTGCAATGTAAACTCAGTGTTTCCCCTTTGTAACTTTTCGGTCTCACCGAGTTCCACTCGGTCTCTCCGAAAGAGCAAATGGGTCCCACCGAGTTTGCCTAACCAACTCTCTGGTTAGCTAATTACCAAATTCGGTCTCACCGAGTTTGTGTAATCGGTCTCACCGAGATTACGTTATGCCCAAACCCTAACCGAATCGGTCCTACCGAGTTGCATGTCAGTCCCACCGAAATTCCTAACGGTCACTAGGTTTACATTTGCGGTCCGACCGAGTTTATTGATTCGGTCCCACCGAGATTGGAAAACTGTGTAACGGTTGGATTTTGTGTGGAGGCTATATATACCCCTCCACCTCTTTCTCATTAAGTGAGAGAGCCATCAGAACACACACATCATTCCAACTCATTTTTTCTGAGAGAGAACCACCTACTCATGTGTTGAGACCAAGACATTCCATTCCTACCATATGAATCTTGATCTCTATGCTTCCCAAGTTGCTTTCCACTCAAATCTTCTTTCCACCAAATCCAAATCCTATGAGAGAGAGTTGAGTGTTGGGGAGACTATCATTTGAAGCACAAGAGCAAGGAGTTCATTACCTACACACCATTTGTTACTTCTTGGAGAGTGGTGTCTCCTAGATTGGCTAGGTGTCACTTGGGAGCCTCCGACAAGATTGTGGAGTTGAACCAAGGAGTTTGTAAGGGCAAGGAGATCGCCTACTTCGTGAAGATCTACCGCTAGTGAGGCAAGTCCTTCGTGGGCGATGGCCATGGTGGGATAAACAAGGTTGCTTCTTCGTGGACCCTTTGTGGGTGGTTGCTTCTTCGTGGACCCTTCGTGGGTGGAGCCCTTCATGGACTCGCGCAACCGTTGCCCTTGGGTGGAGCCCTGTGTGGACTCGCGCAACCGTTACCCTTCGTGGGTTGAAGTCTCCATCAACGTGGATGTAGGATAGCACCACCTATCCGAACCACGGGAAAAACATCCGTGTCTCCAATAGCGTTTGAACTCTCCAAACCCTTCCCTTTACATTCTCGCAAGTTGCATGCTTTACTTTCCGCTGCCAATATACTCTTTGCATGCTTGCTTGAATTGTGTGATGATTGCTTGACTTGTCCTAAATTAGCTAAAATCTGCCAAGAACTAAAATTGGGAAAAGGTTAAGCTTTTATTTGGTCAAGTAGTCTAATCACCCCCCCTCTAGACATACTTTCGATCCTACACTGCCCCCCTTCAAATTTGCCCGTCATTGTAGGCTCCCTTCCCGCTCAATATTTGGGAAGAGGACCAGGGCCTCTACAAATAGAGTTAGCCACCACCATAGGGTGGGGGGACGACGACGACAGAGAGAAAGAGAGAGAGGGAGAGCCTGAAGATCATCCCCCACACGCCAGTTAGTCAAGAACACCTCAACCTGAGGAGGCTGTTCTTCCCCTTGTATTGTTCATCATCAGCCCAAGAGGCAATCCACCACCACCACACTGGAGTAGGGTATTACACCACAACGGTGGCCCGAACCAGTATAAATCTTGTGTCTTTCTGTGTTGCGAGTTCGTCGAGTTCGTCCGCGAGATCTTAGCGAGCTAGGGCGTAGATCAGTGGGAGGAAAAGACTTCGTGCACACCCTAGTGTTCGAACCTTAAGGGTTTGCCGGAACCCCACACCGACAAAGGGTTTTGCCGGAACCCAAAATCCGACATTTGGCGCGCCAGGAAGGGGTGCGCCGGAGCTCTCCTTCCGCCAGTTGATCCTATCGTTGGTCCCCTGACACTCCACGACTCCGATGTCCAGTGACTCAAGGACCAACGCCAACCGCTCGGCGGCCTAGCCAGCCCGGGCGGCGCCGCCCGCTCAAGAAGACCTCAACCCAGCTCCCCAGGCAGCACGCGCACCACCAAACACTGCGGGGCGTGGGTGATGCGGTCACCCGCCGTCCGCCCTTACTCCGCGACAAGTGCGGGTAGCCGCAAGAGCCTCAAGCCACGCCGCGGCCACGGCGCCGCACCCCGACGGGAGCAAGCAAACATGAGGGTCGCGCTCATAGTGGCTCGGGAGATGCTGCGTTGCCGATTAATGGAGAGCGGCCATGATGCATTGCTGCAGCGCGTTGCCGAGCTCTTGGATGTCGTGGCCTCGGGAGCACCACCTTTCTGCTCTCTGCTCACACCTGAAGCCGCGGCCGGGCCGCATGGCGGGCCTCGCCGCACCCGCGTGCCCACGGGCGTGCCACCAGGCTTCATCGACACCAGCGCAACCAATGGAGCTGGATGCCCGCTCGCACCCGCGCTACCTCCGGTGGGCACGCGCACGAGCGCTTCTACCTACGGCCACGACGGGATACAACCCTACCATCCTCAAGGCGGCACGCTGGGTGGAGCAACATGGAGCGTGGGGCACTATGGCGAGGTCTTCGAGGCGACGACCTCGGAGGCCTACGTGCCCCGCATGGTGGACCAGGAGTACATGATGGAGGATGACCCTGGCTCGTTCCTCGAGCCAGGCTGGGAGGAGGAAGCGCTTGAAGCCGGCACCTTTCAGGAGCCCTCCGGAATTTTCGCCAACCGCGCCGGCGACAACAACTAAAGGGTACCACTAATTTCTCAGGAGCAGGCTTACGCTAACCATGGGACGCAGGAGGATCAGGTCGTAGTGGTGGATGGCCGCCCCAGCTCGTCGGCCTCCCTGCCGCCAGGGGGGCACGCTAGGGGCTGCAGGAGAGGGGCCGGGAGCAAGGCCCCTCCTCATGCCGCACGGAGCAAGGCGTCCCCCGGAGGTAGGCCCTCTGCCGGGGAGGTGCTCCGGAGCCTACCCCCGGCAGATGACCCGTGGTCACCGAGGGCGCCACTGGCGTCCCCTTTGCCCCTTGGTGTTGTCCTGGTTACCGGTCGGCGCCAACGGTGGTCGAGGGAGGCGCAAGGCGGGGCCCTCGTCTGGCGATATGAAGTAAGGCTCACGCCTGTGAAGGTCTCCGCTCGTGACACTATCACGTAATAATGAGTGGGGCTGTACATGCCTCGGAGCCTCAGGAGTGCCGCCCTCGGGCCTCGGGGGCTCCCTCCCATGTCCTAGTGGCAGCACTTAGCTCCGCGCTGGTGAGAAGACTCGAAGACAAGAAGACTAGACTAGGCACCGGACGCGGCCATTTGCTTTGGATCTTTTTTCTGTAACCATGCTTTCTGGATTTGGATTTAAGTTGAAGCTGAATTTTCATTGATGCGCGCGGGGGGTGCCTTTTCTCGTTCAAGTGATTTCTTGCTATCTGGTTCTTGCCTTATTTCGGAGTTCGCGCCTGTTGCTTCCCCCTCGCGAGCGGGGCTAGGCACGGTGCACGTGCGCCACGAGCATGTCATGCCACGGCTAGCGCTTGCTTATCACGCGGCCCCCTCGGGCGTGTCGATGGGTTCCTCAGGAGCTTCCCAGAATCTCGCAACCCCAAGAGCCGGTTTGGGGGCTCGTTCGGGCTAAGGCAAACCGCAACAGCATGTTTGCCCCAGGATACGTGAGTTCATGAAGACACATATTCGACTCGACCTAACAAGATAGAGCCAGTAGTGTATTTACATGAGGGGCTTCCCCTCCCAAAATTCTCTTACAAACTCAAGGGCTGCGCCCGAGCTTCTGTGTGCAGGACAAATAGCTAGGAAACACGGGATCAGTCAGACATGTCACTCACTGCGTCCCCCGGATCACCCTCAGACACGTCGCTGGCATTGCTGCCAACATCACCGGCATCGCCATTACCTCCACCAGCTCCCCTATCACTGTCGTCGACCATGTCGCCCGCGTCCACCGCGACAACCACCCCATCATCATCGGAAGTGAAGGCCCTGACCAGCGCGTCCACATGGTCTTCCACCCATCACGACAGATCACCTCGGATGGCCTCGGGTACGGGGGCGATGGCGGCATCAAAATCGAAGTTGGGGTCGGTATTCTGGAGATGGCTAAAGACGCAGGAGAACGCGCACCCAAGTAGGCCGCGGCTCCTCTCTTCAACAACTTGGTGAGCTCTCTCGGAACGACTCTCCAGGCGCGTCACCACATCGGTGAAGAAGCGGAGGTGGCTGGCATAGTCGTTCGTGTGGAGATGAGGAGCATTCTCATCGCAGATGTGGCCCAGGGCGATATTGGCCTTGTTCCTGAGGTCCTCAAGCATGGGGGCGTGCACGCGCTCTAGCATCCACCGCTGAAGCACTTCCTTCCTGTTCTGCCGCGCGATGGACTCGGCGTCGGCGACCCACTACTGAAGGGGGAGCAGCTTGGCACGGGCGGAGGCCAGTTCGCCTTGTGCCGAGACTAGGACGGCTGCAGCGGCCTCCTCGCGCCGCTCCACCTCGGTTAACCTGGACTTGAGGGTAGCAGTCCTACCAGTGGCCTTAGCTTCCATGAGCTTCAACTTTAGGTTGTACCTGCCCTTGAGATCCGCGTGAGCCTCGGCCACCCGGCGATCGACCTCCTCCTGGGCCCTGGCCTCGCGCGTGCCAACGGCATCCTCCGCTTGGGCAACTTGTCGCTCCCTCGTCTCCAGACGTTCGAGCTCAAGGCTACGCTGCACGGCTTCCAACGCCAACACCTCCTTGCACTTCTGGATCTCTTCCTCTTTGGCGGGCGTCCCCCTCAACGATGCGAGGGCGGCTCTGCGCGCCTCCACTTGCTGATCCAAGGAGGCGCTCCAGGCTTGGAGCTCCCGCACGCGCTTCTCCGCGACCTCACAATGGCGGTCAGCTTCTTGAGCCTCCTCCAGAGCTCGGGAGCAGGCCTCACGGGAGGCTGCGAGGGAAACCTCGGCCTTCGCATTATCAAGCTCGCGCTGGTGGCGCCCGAGGTTGATAGCCACCTTCAGCTTACGCCACTCCTCCACCGGCCCAAGACCCTCGGCCACGAGGCGCGCGACCACGTCCACGAGCTCTTCACTAAGCCGATTCATCGCGCCCATCGCCTCCCGAAAGAGCTCATGGCGGACGGTGCTCCTTTCTTGCGCCGACTCGAGCATGCTGCTGACTCCGTCCTCCGCCGTGGGGACCGCAGATATACCGAAGCGGCTCGCCCCCTTTCAGCAAGGGGCTCGGGGCTGGCACCCACCCAGTTGTAGGCCAGGCCTTGGGAGGAGCCCGAACGAGTGGAGGCCCGCTGCTTGAAGAGGAGAACAAGACCGAAGCCACCCAGCCACCATCCACAACCAGGGAGGAAGCCTTAGCACGCCTGCTTTGTCCTAAGCAAGGCCGCAAAGGAAGGACGATGAGGGCGCGAGCTCAAGATGCCTTCACTACTAGGAAAACCCTTACCAGTAGCGCTGGTTTTTTACTATTAGTAGCGCGGGTAGGCGCGCTACTGCTACGAAGCTACATCTATTTTTTAGCAATAGCGCTTGTTTAACCCAGCGCTACTGGTAGCTAAAGTAGCTGTAGCGCGCTTCCACCTAGCGCTACTGATATTTATCTACAGCGCGTGGAGCTAGCCAGCGCTACTGTTACTTGAGTGCTACTGGTAATCTTTACCCCCACGCCACTGCTAACTTTTGTATTATTTTTTTGCGTTTTAGCTCTGTCCACAATTAAACAGATCCACCGTTTATACAATAACATGCATATTCATTGAAAAGCAAGTGAGTCATCGAGGAGCCAAAGTTATTAGAAGTCTCGACATGTCTCAAATATCTCATCATCATCAATCATGGTCGAACACATGTCTCGAAATAGCGTTACAAGTCATTACAAGTTCCCAATACATGCAACTACAAGGTCACATACTCATGTTTCATCATCTATGTAGACTATGATATGACCGCATAGAAGATAAGAGCGATCACGATGATCAAAAGCGGTAGTATGTAGTAGTTTTTGCAGCGGCGCTGGTTCTGAATCCCCTGTTGTGCTATGAATCTCAAGTAACTAGCTTCGGCTTCCGCTCTGCTATCATGTCACACCCTAGTTAGTTCAAGCATTAGAGTGTGCATCATGTTTAAATTCCACTTAAATTTGAAATGGGGAAGACAGAACCCCCAACACCCCCCTGAAAACAACTAGGGTTTACTAAAATTATTTTTCAATGAACCTGAAATGCCCTTCTAAAAAGTTCACTCTCTTTGTCTTGGGTTAGAACCTCTGGCAAAATTGGCGCACAATTTTCTAGGTCAATAGAAGGTCATTGAATTAAATCATAAGTATTTGATTTTGGGCATTTAAATGCTATAAAATAATTTAAATGCTCAAATAATTCTGGAAATAAATGTATACTGTTGGAAATATTCTAAACAGAGCCCACATTTATTTTCAGGATTTTTGGAAACGTTTTAGTATTTTTAATAAAGCCCAACAGTTGCAGTTAAATAGAAAAACAGAAACAAATCAAAAAAAAGAGAGAGGGAAGCCCACCTGGGCCTTACCTGTGCTGGCCCAGCCCACCTGGCTCGGCCCAGCCGACTGGCCTTGCCAATCGTCGTCCTCCTCCCGCCAGGAGGACGAGGAGCGCGTGATTTAAGATTCAGCTACTACCACACATTGGGCCCTGAAATATGACCCCGCTCGACTTACTGACCCCTCTCGCCCTCTGTCCAGGAGTTGCAACTAGTTTCTGGTGTTTGTAGGACATGTGTTGGCGACCGTGCGTAGCGCTGACCCTAGGGGTGGGCTATGATGTGGTAGATACACTCTGGCCTGGTATGCCGGGCGCCCGTTTGGCGTCTCGGGACCCTGTACACATCGTTTGGGGCTGTTGAGGACACCCCGGCCGGATTTCCTTGCGGATGGAACCTGAATAGGCGATAAACCTGGACTAGAGACTTGTGAGGTTAGTCAGGTCGTGGTCTACACCCACGTCGGTTTTCGCTTGAAGTATGCCGAGCACATGTCGTGTGCAGAAGCTAAGTGGTGGAAACATGTGTGACGAAGTACACCCTGCAGGGTATAAAACTATTCGAATAGCCGCGTCCGCGGTAAAGGACTACTTGGTTGCCTATGCAGTTCATAGACAAGTTAATGGATACTACTAAAAGACTCAAGAATAGTGTGAGTACCGAGAATGGCCCTCTCGTAGGATGACGAGGGAGGATCCTCGGTGGAGTATTGTGTTGGTGAGTAGTGGACTCGTTTGCGAAAACTATTTTATTGGTGGAGTTCCGTAGGATAGCTTAGCCAAGAGTCAAAGCTGGCTTGCTGCAATAACCCCACCTCCTTCTTTAGAATAAGCATGTATAGTAGGTTCTGTTGTAAGACTTGCTGAGTACCCTTGTACTCATGTTTGCTTAATTACTGTTTTCAGACGACAACACCGCCCCCTCCGATGGGTTCTACATAGATCTTGACGTCGACGAGTGACTAGCCACCCAGGTGGTGATCCTGGCCATGGAGGGTCCTATGTAGATAGACAGGCTTCGAGAAGCTTTCTTTCTTTCTAGTGTCTGTACTCAGACTAGTTGCTTCCGCATGTGCTTGTATGATTGTATGACTTGAGTGTCGGGTCATGTGACCCCTGTCTGTATGAACATGTTATGTATGGCTCTCTGGAGCCTTTAAATAAAGTACTTGAGTTGTAGAGTTTTGTTGTGATGCCATGTTGTATGTACTCATATCGGGCATATTGTGTGTATGATTGAAATGCTTGGTATGAGTGGGATCCGACAATCTAGTTGTTTATCCTTGGCAGCCTTTCTTATGGGGAAATGTAGTCTAGTGTTCCTCGAGCCATAGTAGTCCGCTACAGCCCGGTTCACCGGAGTCCTTCTAGCCCAGCACTGCTGTTCAGGACACTTGACTGGCCGGCATGTGTTTCACTTCGTTCCTATGTTTGTCCCTTCGGGGAAATGTCACGCGGAGACTTCCGGAGTCCTGTTAGCCCAGTGCTACAGCCCGGAATCACTCGCTGATGACCGACATGCTCGATGTGATTCATGTGTGCCTCTCTCCATAGGTCTGTGCCACTTTGGGTTCACGACTAGCCATGTCGGCCCGGGTTCTCTGTCATATGGATGCTAGCGACACTATCATATACGTGAGCCAAAAGGCGCAAATGGTCGGGCCATGGTAAGGCGACACCCATGGGATACCGTGTGTGAGGCCGCAAAGTGATATGAGGTGTTAATGGCTAGATCGATGTGGCTTGGAATCAGGGTCCTGACATATCAAACCCTTTCTGGCTTTCGCCAGAGAAGCCAGAGACTTGGGCCTAACACTCTGGCCACTCATCATACACACCCAGAACATGCCCTACATACATAGCATACCACTTCCTCGCCATCGTTGATCTATATATCTGTCAGAGATGCACACACACACACATATATATATATATCATGAAGCGAATTCAACGAAACAGTTATGAAATAGAAGCAACATATATAGTAAACATTGTTCACAAATTTCATCATACCGAAAGTTATTAACTAGAGTGCGGCACCATACATCTAATAGTTTCATCGTACTGAGAGATTCGAAGTTTCGTCGTACAAAAAGTAACAAGTAACTAAAGAGACAAATTGTTTTTAAGCTATGCACTCTTCCCATCTGTCCATATCCGGAAGGGTGGACCCAAGCTTAGTGAAAGGCATCATGTCCTGACGCTGTAGGGCAATGCGGGTTCGGACGTCAGCTCGCGATATTGGGCCGCCATAGAACATCCCATTCTCTTCGAGGACATCTTTCATGATGATGGATGCAATTTCCTGTTGGATCCAGTAGAAATCATTTCGAAGTTGATTATCCAGCACGGCTCCAAAGGCTTCAGCCCATCTCTGGATATGGGTATCGGATGAAGATTTCATGCAAAGTGATTGCACATCCCTTCTGCACTCCATCATTAGATGGATGACGTAGAATCCATCATTCTCACTTCTTGCCGGTTGCTGGATGCAACAGAAGTCAGTCTTGTGGCTGAAACAAAGCCCGGCCTTATTTTTTTGCATTGGATGTAGCCACCCCGCATGCTGAAGCCCATCATAGCTCTGTCCAGAACATACTTTATGTGTGTGTAATCTTTCTTTTGTATGTTCTTCGACGGGTCCAAATATAGAGTGCGAGAGTAACGCGGGTAAAGAACAATTAGAACGGCATGACACCCCCCGCTGCGCAAAATACACGATCAAGTTTAGCCTCCATGCGTGCAAAGTAACTATTGAAAAGCACGAAAGGATGCATTTTTTATAGTGCTATCCGCGGATGACTTACCTAGGATGATAAGGTAGGAGAATCGTTTCTTTGTCCTTATTGCTGACCAAGAATTCTTTGATGTACTGACTCGCATATTGACAGTTGGCGTCATTGATTGACAAGAAGCCCTCATGCATGTATTATGGGTCTGCGACCACAAGACCGGTGACTTTCTCTCTCCTGACGATGTAGTTCATGTGCAGCGCATACATGTGGACGAACGTAAAATCAAGTGTCCTCATTTGAAACATCCGGAAGATGTAATCAAACATCAGGAAGAAGAGGTCCGCGGAGCATGTGTGGACATACATCTTGCAACTGCTCGGCACATGAACTGTATAAAGTGGGTATCCTGGATCATCCGAGGCGAGGAGGCTTCTCTCTGTCGAAAGCACATGGTCATGGAGTCTCCTGAGATCCCCTTCTATGGCAGCTAGTGCATTCGCCGATACCATTGGCTCTCCTGCGACATGGATTAATGGCGCATGTTTCATCGGTACACGGTCAACCTTGGTCGAAGGCGGCTGGCTGCTAGAACCAACATTGCCAGCTTTATTGGATCTTCTCGCCGCCGGTCTCTTCCTCTACTTCTTCTTGGTGGGCTCAGGTGCTGGTGGGTTTCAGACCCTCCCTGATCACCACCCCTAGTGTTGTCGGGCTCAGATTTGGACGACTCTGGCTAATTAGTTGAGCTTGGGTGGAGCCGGCATCTGGAGGCGTGTCCTGCGAGGATTGCATGAACAAAGACTTCTTGCACTCCCAAGGACGTTCCGACTCTGGTACATGCATCTCATATTCATATGGTTGACTCATTGTTACTTCGTTGTCAAAGGCATTATTGAGATACTGGAGAGGGTCATCGGCCTCCTCCATGCCATGATCCATATCCTCTTCCATGGGGAAGATGGCATCATCTGCCGGCGGAACGGTTGGCCCTCCTTCCTCATGTCTCTCGATCTCAGCAAGCAGCACAGACGACGGTTGTACTTGTGTAGGTGGTGTTGTGGTCATACCTTCCTGAGGTCTCATTGGTGCGCTCCCGGCCACCTCGACACAAAGAAGATTTTTTGGCCAGAGGATCAGCCAATTTTTGCATTGGCCAAGCTGCATGGGGGTCTCATCATCCTCTCCATTGGTTTGTATCAGACGAGGGAGACCCTCGTAGCCTGCTTTCACACTTGCCACAGAGACCCTTAAGGCGTTATCAGGCATCCGACGGCGGTGAAACAATCGATCCTTAGGCTTCACTATAGTACCTTACCCACATCCACCAACCCGCCCTTCATGTTGTAAAGGAGGGTCCATGGAGTGGAGTCGGCCTACAAAGACATATATGTGCGGCGTCAGAGATCCAAAAAGAACGGCAACTGAAGATAATTAATTAGTTGAGTTGATGAAGGTGCGACGCGTATTTACCGTGAGGGCATCGAGTTCAACCAATGTCGACGGCCCGACATTCAAGCCAGAGACGGAGCTAGGGCTGCTGTGAGAGCTGGGTGCAGGAGCAGGTGCTGGAGGAGGTGTGGGTGCGGTTGGCATACTAGGAATGGGTATGGGTGCGGTGTTCATTGAGTTGCTCCCGGTGAAGCTGGGCATGGGAAAATCACTTGGTGGCGCGTTTGGATTTTGTTGCACCCATGTGACCACTATTGGAATCAAGCTTGTAAAGGCAGCCACCATATCATCTCTACAGGCAGCGATTATCTCAGTTTTGGTCTCAGCTTTTGCTTTCTCCATCACGCACGCCACCTTCTCGTCGATAGTCACTTGACTGAACTTCTTTCTCTATCTTTTGGCCTCGGGGTCCTCGTTATAATAGTACTTCCACGTGGTGCCATCCCCAGCACCGTGCACACGCCCATATTGCGGCCGTTGGCCGGGCGGGTGTCCCATCATTATGTTCATGGACTGATTGAAAGGAGTGTCCCACTTGTACTTCGCCGACGACTGAGTCGACGAGTCGCTCTCGGCCGCAAGCTTGTGTTGCTCTCTCTGCAAAATGGACCATGAATCATTTACGAATGCGACTAGAATGTAGTAGACTTCGTTGATCAGAACCTAATATGTAAGGTGGTAAAAGGATAATTACGAGTACTCTCATGAATTTCCTAGTCGGCCAGTAGGTGAAAAAAAAATCTTTTTTCTTGGGGTCCCACGAGAATCGGGCCCTGATGAAGTCGTGCTCCTGCTGGTCGGTGAACTCAGCCAATGGGTCTGGGATCCCCTGACGTTCACGTTCTACGTCCTCCTTAGCCCACACAGGCCTCTTTCCCGTGTAACCATGACTTCCAAGGCAGTGGTTCCCCATGTTCTTTGCCTGCAGCTGCTTGCCTCTCTCCGACCTGGCCTTGGCAGCTTCTTCATTGCAAGTCTCCTTGAACTTTTCAAAGTCCTCTATCGTAATTTTCGGATTGTCTGCAACAATCTCGGCGTAGGTTTCATGGTCTACTTGAATCGCCTTTTTCACCTAGTTTTCCAAGCGCTCAATGCGTTGCTGAACTTCCCTAGAGCTTTTTTGTTGATTTATTTCCTAGCACCATCATCCCATGGGTTGACATCGTCATTCCGACCGGGGAACAGGAATCTTGCGTGCAACCTAGTTAGAAGCAACTTCTTCAAATGTTCATTTTTTTATTTTTTCTTTTTCTTTTTCTTAGCTATAGCACTGCCCAGGCCAAAACGCGCTACTGCTAACTTTTTTTCTTTTTATTTTTCTTTCTTTTTTTTATTTTTCTTGCATTTCATTTTCCACAACTTATTAGTTCTTTTTTATTTTTCTTTTCATTTCATTTTGCAAAACTTCCTTTCTTTTTCTTTTCTTTCATTTTCACTTTTCTTTTTCTTATCTTTCTTTTGCACTTTTCTTTTTCTTCCTTTTGCACTTTGGGAACTAGTTTGCCAGCTTGGGCGACGACGACGCTTCAGACTGATCTTCTTCCCTCTTTTGTTCGTTGTAGAATAATTGAGCCCATGGTCGTAACTTTTCCTTCTCCAGGGATTACGATCTTTCGTACGTAATGTAGTCTTCATTCTTCTTTTTACATATGTTTCGTCGTCATCAGCATCATCTTCCCTCATCGGATCATCGTACCGGTCATAGTCTTCCTCGTTGGCGACTCCATCCATTCCGGCGATGCTCCTTTTGCTTCTCCTCACGACAACACGGCTGGGATTGATCGGATCAGTTATGAAGAAACATTGTGTCACATGTTTAGCGTGTACCCATGGCTCATCTTTGGCGATGACGTTGACGGTACCGCTATCGGAGTCGGGTATACACATGGTAGTGAAATGTTGGTTTTCTTTGTGTAGCCCATCTGACACGGAACATCGCCGCGCTATGCAATCTAGAGTAGTTAAGATCCCATATCTCTTCGACCCTTCCGTAATTTCTTTCAATTACATTCCCGGTCATGGCTTTTGTCACACCCTGATTTTCATGACACAACACTTAAGCTAATAAATCATGATAAAATGTGGTTTGACAAAAACTTTTGAGTGTTTTGGACCTTGCCTTGATTGGATTTTGTGTGTTGTTTGCAAGTGCTCTAAAAATCAAATAAATCCTCCAACTCCTTGCTCCAAACTCTTGAACCAATGATCATGCCATGTGTATAGGACATAAAAATAATTTCTTACAAAAATAATTTGGCCAAATAGTTTTTTCAAAAAATAGTTTTCCAAAAACCCCCTGAATTGAGGTTTGCATTGCAAGTACCTAATTAAGGGCAGTAAAAATCTTTCCAAAAATATATTTGACTCCTGCTAGATATAGGATACCCAGAAACCATAAAAATATAATTTTAAAAGTTACTTTCCTATTTCATTTAAAGGCTTTTTCTTAAGGCCAGAAATGGTCTTAAATAGGTTAAAATTATTTTAAAGCTTGAATAATATTTGAGAAAAATCAGGGAAACTCAGTGGACATATATTGTCCATATATATGAGTTTCAACACATGGTCATGTTCAAAATATTAGACAAAACCTCCCAAAACCATTTCTTCCCATTTCAAGGATTTGAAATATTTCTACAGGAAATATTCCCCAACAATTCTAAGAAAATTCTAGCATGTCACATATGACATGTTTGATGATCTTGCTAAGTCTCATGTCATGGGGAACAGTATAACCCCATGAAACCCTCTCAAAACCACTTATGTCCTTTTTCAAGTTTGGACAACTTTGCACTGTCAAACATGTCTAAATGCTCTAAAACTTGGTGCACATGCTCAAATGGTGTAATATTGCATCTAGACCAAATGGCACAAGTTGGAGAGAATGTTATCTTGATCAAAGTGCCCCAAAACCCTCTCTGTCCAGAACCAAATTTGAACAAGTTTACATTGGCAACTTTCTCCTTTTGATCTCAACTTTTGTGGACATGTTCAGAACCTCAAATGATGACACAACACTAAGTGGTGCATCAAGGAGAATAGATTTGCATGACTAAATCTTGGAAAGTCCATTTCTGTTGATTTCTAGGGTTTACCAAAGTTACATTGGCTACTTTGCCCAAATGAGCTCAAACTTGGTGGAACATCCTACTTCTATGTACCATTCCATCCTGTTAATTCTCATGGCAAGTGGAATTAATTTTCTTGCCCAAACCAACAACAAACACCTTCTGCCATTTTTCCAAAATCATCATTTTGACCTCTTCCACTAAACTCCATGAGCCCAAGTTTTTACCACAGCTGCCCCAGGTCACCTTCTACCTCCAGTAGCTCCCCCCTCTTCCAAAGCTCCATGATTGATGGGGTAAAACCCCATTTTCCCCCTCTGGACAGCCACTGTTCACCTCTCTCTCAACCTCTCTCCTCTCCTAGAGGCTCTCGAGAGCATCCAATGCTTCCTCCCCTTTCTTTACTACTCCCTAGCACTACTGGACACAAGTGGCCGTGCCCACTTCCCCTTTTTTATGCCATGGCATGCCAAAGGCGTGCTCCGGAGCGCGCTACAGTGCTCCCACACACTGTAGCTGCTCTCTGACCAAGCTACTCCACCGTGTTGTCCCCCTCCTTCCCCTCTCTCTGACCCCATGAGTCGCGTTCCAGACACCGCCCAGCTTGGCCAATGCATGCACCCATGCCAGGGACCCCTTCGAGCTCGCCCCGCTCCTCCTCTCTCTTCCTGGCGCCCTACTCAACGCCCACGAGCTCCGCAAACAGCCCCGAGCCTCCTCGCATGGCCACCACGGCCATTTCCGCTGGTGCCCATAGGCCACGTCCACAGTGAGCCATGGCCTCGCCATTTAAGGGCTCCCGAGGCCTCCCTCTGGATCCCCTCCGCTCTCTCTCCCTCCCAGCGACCCCCTGGACCAAACCAACTCTCTCCTCGTGCCCTCTATCCACCACCATGGCCAGAGCCTTCCCGTCGGCCTCTGCCTAAATTCGCGCCCGCCACTCCTCCTCCCCTCTAGACCGCACCAGAGCACTCCCACCATCACCGCGGGCCCCTCCCGCGCTTCTCCCTCTCCTCTCCATGGCCATGCTGTCGAGTTCCATCACCACCGTCCGCCTTGCCCACCGCGGCCGAATATGCGCTCGCGTCTGGCCACCCCTGCGGTTGTGGTACACCTCAGAGGATGCGGCACACTCTCCTGAGCACGCTGGTACGCCGGGCGTCGCCGGAGGTGGCCGGTACCGCCGGGGAGATCACCGGCGCCCGCTCGGCCTCGCCTCCCCTGCCCTTGCAATGTTCGAGCGGGAGGTAGGAGATGGCCTAACCACCGGGCCCCGCTCGTCAGTGACCCGGTGGGCGGGCCCCGCCCATTTAAGTGGAGACAGACCGGGTGCAACCCGCTTTCCCTGAAACGAAAGCGTACACACTCTGGTGCGCCTTCGACGTCGCCCAGCCACCGCGCGCGGCCGAGCAGCTGGGCCGGTCCTCTACTATCTCCCGCCTGGCGCGCATGATAAGGGTAAAACCCATCTCCTTTTTCTTTTTCTAGTAAACTTAAAAAAACAAATAATTCAAATGGACTCCAAATTAGATGATTCGAATTTCTAGTAGTTCATAAATTCATGCTATATCACATGGTGTAACTTTATCATTTTTCCAGAAAAACGTTCTTCACAAATAAATAGCAAATATTACTTTTCCATTTCTGGCATAAACTTTAGAAAATCACAGAGGGCTCAAATTTGATCCAAAGGCCATGATTCAAATTCCTAGATGCTTCTAAGTTCATAACTTGGCTTATGAACATTTTTCTTAATACTTTCTGTCCCACATAAAATAATGAGCCATTTCTTCATATTTGTCAACTTTGCAAATTCATAGGAAATTCATTTGAACTCCAAATCCAGTGAAACCAACTCCCAGATGCTTCTAAAATCATGATTTGCTAAATGGGTGCCTTAGCTCATTTTTCAAAAATATATTTCTGTACACCTCTTGCAAATCCATAAACCCCTTGATTCCATCATATTGTAATGTTCAGAAATATTCACTAATCCAATTCCAGTGAAACCACCTTGGTTATTTTTCATATGACCAAGGAAGTCCTAGGAAAGTCAAATCCATATTATGATTGTGTTGCTTATTATGATTGTTTCGACATTAGTTGACGAAGTAGACGGAGTACTTGGAGAAGGACCAGAAGATCTCAAGACTCTGATGAACCAGGCAAGCAGCCCTTTGACCATGTCTATGAAACCCTTTTTATGCATGTCATATAGCACTTTTATTGCTTGCATCAGAGACATGATACTGTGGTGACCACATGGGGTGGTTTGCCACCGTTACTTCCTCGTTGATACTTGCATTGTGCATGACCCTACCTTCTTATGAGGGTTATGCCGGTGGGAGTAGATAGGATGCTAAAGTAGTTGCTACACAAAAGGGACGGGAATATGCATGGTGATGGAGACAAAGTATTTTCAAAAGACTTTTCGAAAACCCTGTCGGGTGCCACTTATGCCCGAGAGAGATAATGAGATGGGTAACCACTTGATGACGAAGTGGTGTACCGTGTGTGTGTTGTTTTCGAAAACGGATTAGATTTAAGATTTGTCGACTGTCCCAACCTTACATGTGCAACCACTCTACCCTTGTATGGGAAAGGGCATTATTGATTACCTAGGCCGATACTAGCTTGGAGCCCGCATTACTAGTGATGGGCGAGAGTTGGTGTTCTCTCTCGGGACGGGGTCGTGCCAGGTTGGGCAGCCATGACTGTTTTCACAGGGCACCGGATACACCGTTGTGTCCCCTCTCGGATGTTACGATCTCGTGTGAGTCTCGTATGATGTACATCATGAGGATATGGAACAACGAGTGGAATCCTTGTTAGTGACGTCTAGGGAAAGAAAGTGATCGGGTGCTTACCCCGGGTACTTGAGGTACCGCGGGTCGTGGATGACACGGAAGTTCCCCGGATCTTGTCGGTAAAGTGTGCAACCTAAGCAGAGTGTAAAACTATTCGAATAGCCGTGTCCACGGTCAAGGACAGTTGGGCGGTGCTGCTTAAACTACATCCAGAGTTTTTCAAACAGTGTGTGTGTGTGTGTGTGTGTTGATAAGGCTATTTGGGTTAAGTCAGATGGCTTGACACAATGATCAAGTTGGATTGGTGTCCAACTCTGCTTATGTTGATATATGTAACTTTCTCATAAGGATATCTGTTCTCTCATGATGGATGCTTTACAGGTTGATAGATCATGTCATTGCACTCAAAACTAGCTTTCTGCAAATTACCTACTTAGTGCTGTATCATTGCATTATTGTGCCTTGTTCCAATCATGGGTTGCTTGCGAGTACATTCAAAGTACTAATTGGCTTGCCACTGGTTATTTAATTGGCCAGGCATGGAAGAACAGGAGTTAGAAGAAGAGTTCTTTGGAGACGAACATGCGAACTAGGACGTTTCCCAGTCAGAATGCCTGTAGGGTTAAGGCAGATGGCATGGGTTCTACTTATCGACGAAGATTTCCGCTGCTTAAGTTTATTTGGTATTCAGCCCTTATGGCTTTATCTATGTAAGACTTGACCATAAGGGTCATAATTTGTGTAAGACGGTATGTGTGGATGTAAGACTCTTGTTATTCAGCTTCTGTGTGTTCAGTGAGCATTGGTCTCTGGGATCACTGTACACATGCATTCGGTGATCACGACTTATGAGTCGGGGTCCCCACAAAGCTGGTATCTGAGCCATCCTGACTGTAGGAAGCCTTAGTTAGCATGGTCGTTAGATAGGGTAAATTTATTTCTAAAACTATTACTAATTTTCAAAACTATCTATACTTCTCTTCCCTTCTCAGTTTTTCAAAAAACTCAGGTATACTTTCCCCATCGATCTCTTCCCTTCAGAACTATTGCAAACGGTAGCTAGCACCCTCAAGCCCCTGACCACGGGATTCCTTGTAATCCTCGTGGATAGCCTAGAAGGAGTACACCTTGCCAAATACTCACCCACCTCTTCTGAACCCAAGATTCACGACACCACAACAAGATGATGCCAACAGAAGATACGCCTTTGAAGAATGAGGACATGAAGACCCAGAGGATGGTGACACCTTAGAATTTTCCCAGGATGATGCAAACTTGTCCTATGACGATCAGGGTGTAAGATATGCAAGACCATGATAGACATCACTAATAGAGCAATCATGTCCTTACCGTTGTTGTATCGGCAACCACCAGTGGATGAGAACCTCTCCATTTGGCCCGCCTCACTATAGTGAGCAGGAAAACGGTTCTCTTCATCCCCCGCTCTTGGTGTCGATGTTTTCATCAACGTAACCGACATGTTGGACCTCTACTATGCCTTGTTAATATCATTGCATAAGGGATTACGTACCTAGTACCGTCGACGCCTTAGAAGGCAAAAGGGGTCGTCATGAATAAGAAGACAACAGAAGACCGAGTCAATGCCTGCTACGAGGAGCCACCTTCTCCCCATCACTTCAACAGGCGAGAAGTTGTTGAAGAATCTTCCGGCTCGACCCGGATTGTTTCATCGAACAACTACAAGAGACGTAGCAACACCTGAGAAAAACCCAAAAGACTGCATGAGGCACGAAGTAAAGCGTGACTACTTAGTCCGAGAACCCCTAGGGTAGGATGAGTCGTGTACCCCCCCTATGCGGAGTCGAGTCCGTATGATGGTTCGAATAGAACCATGATTGTGTGTTGCTTGTTTTTATTTGTTTGTGTTTTGATATAAGTCGCACTTTTGCCCTAGGAAACAAGTACGCGACTATATCACCTTCCTTGTTTTCCTTTGTTTGGCCCTTTTTGGCGACCGTTTGTTTGCACCTGCACTATAGAACCCCCTTTAGGCATTCCCCTCCTCTATGCTACTCTTCCCTCTCATCTCTCTCTCCTTAACTGAAGATCCGCAAGACAAGGTACACCAAGGATTCTACTTTGGCAACTAACTAGGACAAAGACTTTTGCTACAGCCTCCTCAACCAAGTGCAACCCCGTGGAGTTATGGTTTCCCCTCATGATTAGAAACCCATCCCCGGACCCTTCGAGACTTCACGAGATACCTTAGCTCGAGTTCTTAACCATGTGCTTAACCCACAGAATTGCAAGAGAACCGGTTAAGCCTCTGTAAACCTTGCACAACACTGGGTTCATTATGGAACTAGTGGATATAGTGAACAAGCACATTATCATCCTGATATAGCACCAGAACTGACGATGCCATAGGGAAGACCAGTTTGAGGATATAGGAATAGAGGACAAGTGACTTGATGAGTTTATATCAATGACTTTGAGAAATGATATGAGACTATTTGGTGGACTATGAGGCTTTCATGTTGGTAGATGAACTTGGTGGGATCATTAATATAGAGTAGCATAGCTTTCATTACCCCTGGATAAATTGGATTTAGTGGGACAATTATGAGCGCAAGCTAAAACTCCTGGAAGTGCAAGGATTTGACTTGATCAGATGATATTGGTAGGAGACAGTTGATATTATGTAAATAACTTGAGGGAAACATGTAGGATTCCTCGTTGGACAAGATATTTGGATTTAAATAGGTGATCCTAGTTGAGTATAGATGCTGAGTAAGCCTGCAGGATTCAGAGTAAATTGGATTTAGACTGATGATCTTGATCGTGATACCATGTTTCTCGATGTACAATAAACTAGGAGATTGGAATTGATTTAAGGATCTATATAAACTGGAGGTTGGAAGTTACTTGACCCCGATAACGGGAATTGGTGGACTGACTATAGTAAAGATAACCCGTTTCAAGTATTTGAGGATTATAGGACATTAGAAGATCATGTGGAACACCATAAACATTGGATTTGTAGAATTAAATGGATTATGTAGTGATTGATGGGAGCTAATGGGCTGTTGGAGTTGATTCATAGGAAGGAAACAAGATCTTGGAGTGGCTTTTGACGTGTTTCCTTAGGATAAGAGGTGCTTTATCTTAGACCTTGGAAGAATAGGATGAGCACTTGGATTGTCCTGTTTTATTCCAGCTTGGAAGCTTGTATGCTCTACCCATGGATTTTTAGGGGTAGCCACACATATGAGTTTGGGGATCGTAGACATATATAATTTTGTTAGACCTCCTCTTGGGAGTCATGAGGATATGAATAGCATGAGTGATGATTGGAGTTGTCCTATACAAAATGATGCTTTCAGCGATATAAGGTGATCTGTTTGGAGGTCTAGATAGAACAATTGGCACCTTAGAAACTGTGCCCAAGGATAAGATGATAAACGTTCACTCGCACACTAGATCCTGGAAACCCTTAAGCCCTACCAAGCTACAACATGGTCGGATCATAACTTTGGGTCTTGACTCTAGATCGAAAACACCTTGGCGCACACTCAACCGTTACCACCACCAATGCCCCAGCATACCTTATGTACCCCATGAACAGAAACTTCATGGAGTACTTGGTCACGTTGGTTGTCACTTTTACTTGGTGACCTACTCGTCTAACTGAAGATGGAAGAAGAATCGTTCAGCTAGTCAAGGAACATCTGAAGATCGCCATGTCAAGGAGGAAGAACTATACCAACCACTACCGTCAAGAAGTGAACTTCCTCATCGAAGACCGTGCGTATCTGCAAACCACTCCTCTCTAAGGAACCAAGCATTTCCATGACAAGGAAACCCACACCAAGATTCATCGACCCTCTTCGAGATCACTCCAAGACGAAGGGTAGACGGCTACCAGCTGGGTTACCACCTGAGTTACCCACTGTGCACAACATTTTTCCGCACGACACCACTCCAGAAACGTTTCCGACCTCCTAGCTAGCCCGATCACCAACAAGGACATCGATCACCAAGCCATCGACCCCCAGCCCAACCTGATCAATGCAAGAAACCCCTTAGCAACCTAGATCCAGCAGGATGTTGTACATGAAGCCATGTCATCAATTACTTCAAGGACCAATGAAGCATCACACGGAAGCAGAAACAGTACGAGGACATGAGGACTACCCCAGATTTAAGTCTCGTATTCCTTTCCGCGCCTAGTCTGGGAATCTTGGGGACGAGATTCTTCTAAGGGGGGTAGGTCTTTCACACCCTGATTTTCATGCCACAACACTTAAGCTAATAAATCATGATAAAATGTGGTTTGACAAAAACTTTTGAGTGTTTTGGACCTTGCCTTGACTGGATTTTGTGTGTTGTTTGCAAGTGCTCTAAAAATCAAATAAATCCTCCAACTCCTATACTTCATGTCCTTGCTCCAAACTCTTGAACCAATGATCATGCCATGTGTATACTACATAAAAATAATTTCTTACGAAAATAATTTGGCCAAATAGTATTTTCAAAAAATAGTTTTCCAAAACCCTCATGAATTGAGGTTTGCACTGCAAGTACCTTATTAAGGGTAGTAAAAATCTTTCCAAAAATATATTTGACTCCTACTAGATATAGGATACCTAGAAACCATAAAAATATAATTTTAGAAGTTATTTTCCTATTTTATTTAAAGGCTTTTTCTTCAGACCAGAAATGGTCTTAAATAGGTTAAATTATTTTAAAGCTTGAATAATATTTGAGAAAAATCAGGGAAACTCAGTGGACATATATTGTCCATATATATGAGTTTCAACACATGGTCATGTTCAAAATATTAGACAAACCCTCCCAAAATCATTTCTGCCCATTTCAAGGATTTGAAATATTTCTATAGGAAATATTCCCCAACAATTCCAAGAAAATTCTAGCATGTCACATATGACATGTTTGATGATCTTGCCAAGTCTCATGTCATGGAGAACAGTATAACCCCATGAAACCCTCTCAAAGCCACTTCTTTACTTTTTCAAGTTTGAACAACTTTGCACTGTCAAACATGTCCAAATTCTCTAAAACTTGGTGCACATGCTCAAATGGTGTAATATTGCATCTAGACCAAATGGAACAAGTTGGAGAGAATGTTATCTTGATCAAAGTGCCCCAAAACCCTCTCTGTCCAGAACCAAATTTGAACAAGTTTACATTGGCAACTTTCTCCTTTTGATCTCAACTTTTGTGGACATGTTCAGAACCTCAAATGATGACACTACACTAAGTGGTGCATCAAGGAGAATAGATTTTGCATGAATAAATCTAGAAAGTCCATTTCTGTTGATTTCTAGGGTTTACCAAAGTTACATTGGCTACTTTGCCCAAATGAGCTCAAACATGGTGAAACATCCTACTTCTATGTGCCATTCCATCCTGTTAATTCTCATGGCAAGTGGAATTAATTTTCTTGCCCAAACCAACAACAAACACCTTTTGCCATTTTTCCAAAATCATCATTTTGACCTCTTCCACTAATCTCCATGAGCCCAAGTTTTTACCACAACTGCCCCAGGTCACCTCCTACCTCCAGTAGCTCCCCCTCTTCCAAAGCTCCATGATTGATGGGGTAAAACCCCATTTTCCCCCTCTGGACAGCCACTGTTCACCTCTCTCTCAACCTCTCTCCTCTCCTAGAGGCTCTCGAGAGCATCCAATGCTTCCTTCCCTTTCTTTACTACTCCCTAGCACTACTGGACACAAGTGGCCGCGCCCACTTCCCCTTTTTTATGCCATGGCATGCCAAAGGCGTGCTCCAGAGCGCGCTAGAGTGCTCCCACGCATTGTAGCTGCTCTCTAACCAAGCCACCCGACCACCTCGAGCCCCCCCTCGCGCCAGCCGAGGTGCCTCGACGTCCACACCACTCCACCGTGCTGCCCCCCTCCTTCCCCTCTCTCTCACCCCTTGAGGCACGCGCTAGACGCTACCCAGCTCGGCCAATGCATGCACCCATGCCAGGGACCCCCTCGAGCTCGCCCCGCTCCTCCTCTCTCTTCCTGGTGCCCTACTCAACACCCACGAGGGCCGCAGACAGCCCCGAGCCTCCTCCCGTGGCCACCACGGCCATTTCCGCGGGTGCCCGTAGGCCACGTCCATGGTGAGCCATGGCCTCGCCATTTAAGGGCTCCTGAGGCCTCCCTCTGGATCCCCTCAGCTCTCTCTCCCTCCCAGCGACCCCCTGGACCAAGCCAACTCTCTCCTCGTGCCCTCCATCCACCACCATGGCCAGAGCCTTCCCGTCGGCCTCCGCCTAAATTCGCGCCCGCCACTCCTCCTCCTCCCCTCTAGACCGCAGCAGAGCACTCCCACCATCACCGCGGGCCCCTCCCGCGCTTCTCCCTCTCCTCTCCATGGCCATGCCGTCAAGTTCCATCACCACCGTCGGCCTTGCCCGCCGCAGCCGAGGATGCGCTCGCATCTGGCCACCCCTGCGGTTGTGGCGCACCTCGGAGGATGCGGCACACTCTCCTAAGCACGCCGGTACGCCGGGCGTCGCCGGAGGTGGCCGGTACCGCCGGGGAGATCACCGGCGCCCGCTCGGCCTCGCCTCCCCTGCCCTTGCTCTGTTCGAGCGGGAGGTAGGAGACGGCCTAAGCACCGGGCCCCGCTCGTCAGTGACCCGGTGGGCGGGGCCCGCCCGTTTAAGTGGAGACAGACCGGGTGCAACCCGCTTCCCCCGGAACAAACGTGTACTCGCTCTGGTGCGGCTTCGACGTTGCCCAGCCACCGCGCGCGGCCGAGCAGCTGGGCCGGCCCTCTGCTATCTCCCGCCTGGCGCGCATGATAAGGGTAAAACCCATCTCCTTTTCTTTTTCTTTTTCCAGTAAACTTCAAAAAAAACACAAATAATTCAAATGGACTCCAAATTAGATGATTTGAATTTCTAGTAGTTCATAAATTCATGCTATATCACATGGTGTAACTTTATCATTTTTCCAGAAAAACTTTCTTCACAAATAATTAGCAAATCTTACTTTTCCATTCCTGGCATAAACTTTAGAAAATCACAGAGGGCTCAAATTTGATCCAAAGGCCATGATTCAAATTCCTAGATGCTTCTAAGTTCATAACTTAGCTTATGAACATTTTTCTTAATACTTTCTGTGCCACATAAAATAATGAGCCATTTCTTCATATTTGTCAACTTTGCAAATTCATAGGAAATTCATTTGAACTCCAAATCCAGTGAAACCAACTCCCAGATGCTTCTAAAATCATGATTTGCTAAATGGGTGCCTTTGCTCATTTTTGAAAAATATATTTCTGTACACTTCATGCAAATCCATAAACCCCTTGATTCCATCATATTGAAATGTTCAGAAATATTCACTAATCCAATTCCAGTGAAACCACCCTGGTTATTTTTCATATAAACAGGGAAGTCCTAGAAAAGTCAAATCCATATTTTTATATCACTTTTATTTTTTGCCTTGTTGTGTTGCTTATTAAGATTGTTTCGACGTTAGTTGACGAAATAGATGGAGTACTTGGAGAAGGACCAGAAGATCTCAAGACTCTGATGAACCAGGCAAGCAGCCCTTTGACCATGTCTATGAAACCCTTTTTATGCATGTGATATAGCACTTTTATTGCTTGCATCGGAGACATGATACTGTGGTGACCACATGGGGTGGTTTGCCACCGTTACTTCCTCGTTGATACTTGCATTGTGCATGACCCTACCTTCTTATGAGGGTTATGCCGGTGGGAGTAGATAGGATGCTAAAGTAGTTGCTATGCAAAAGGGACGGGAATATGCATGGTGATGGAGACAAAGTATTTTCAAAAGACTTGTCGAAAACCCCGTCGGGTGCCACTTATGCCCGAGGGAGATAATGAGATGGGTAACCACTTGATGATGAAGTGGTGTACCGAGGCAAGTGTGTGTGTTGTTTTCGAAAACAGATTAGATTTAAGATTTGTCCACTGTCCCAACCTTACATGCGCAACCACTCTACCCTTGTATGGGAAAGGGCATTATTGATTACCTAGGCCGATACTAGCTTGGAGCCCGCATTACTAGTGACCGCGGAGAGTTGGTGCTCTCTCTCGGGACGGGGTCGTGCCAGGTAGGGCGGCCATGACTGTTTTCACAGGGCACCGGATACACCGTTGTGTCCCCTCTCGGATGTTACGATCTCGAGTGAGTCTCGTATGATTTACATCGTGAGGATATGGAACAACTAGTGGACTCCTTGTTAGTGTCGTCTAGGGAAAGATAGTGATCGGGTGCTTACCCCGGGTACTTGAGGTACCGCGGGTCATGGATGACACGGAAGTTCCCTGGATCTTGTGGGTAAAGTGTGCAACCTCTGCAGAGTGTAAAACTATCCTAATAGCCGTGTCCACGGTCAAGGACAGTTGGGCGGTGCTGCTTAAACTACATCCAGAGTTTTTCAAACCGTGTGTGTGTGTGTGTTGATAAGGCTATTTGGGTTAAGTCAGATGGCTTGACACAATGATCAAGTTGGATTGGTGTCCAACTCCGCTTATGTTGATATATGTAACTTGTTCATAAGGATATCTGTTCTCTCATGATGGATGCTTTACAGGTTGATAGATCATGTCATTGCACTCAAAACTAGCTTTCTGCAAATTACCTACTTAGTGCTGTATCATTGCATTATTGTGCCTTGTTCCAATCATGGGTTGCTTGCGAGTACATTCAAAGTACTAATTGGCTTGCCACTGGTTATTTAATTGGTTAATTGGCCAGGCATGGAAGAACAGGAGTTAGAAGAAGAGTTCTTTGGAGACGAACATGCGAACTAGGACGTTTCCCAGTCAGAATGCCTGTAGGGTTAAGGCAGATGGCATGGGTTCTACTTATCGACGAAGATTTCCGCTGCTTAAGTTTATTTGGTATTCAGCCCTTATGGCTTTATCTATGTAAGACTTGACCATAAGGGTCATAATTTGTGTAAGACGGTATGTGTGGATGTAAGACTCTTGTTATTCAGCTTCTGTGTGTTCAGTGAGCATTGGTCTCTGGGATCACTGTACACATGCATTCGGTGATCACGACTTATGAGTCGGGGTCCCCACAAAGCTGGTATCTGAGCCATCCTGACTGTAGGAAGCCTTAGTTAGCATGGTCGTTAGATAGGGTAAATTTATTTCTAAAACTATTACTAATTTTCAAAACTATCTATACTTCTCTTCCCTTCTCAGTTTTTCAAAAAACTCAGGTATACTTTCCCCATCGATCTCTTCCCTTCAGAACTATTGCAAACGGTAGCTAGCACCCTCAAGCCCCTGACCACGGGATTCCTTGTAATCCTCGTGGATAGCCTAGAAGGAGTACACCTTGCCAAATACTCACCCACCTCTTCTGAACCCAAGATTCACGACACCACAACAAGATGATGCCAACAGAAGATACGCCTTTGAAGAATGAGGACATGAAGACCCAGAGGATGGTGACACCTTAGAATTTTCCCAGGATGATGCAAACTTGTCCTATGACGATCAGGGTGTAAGATATGCAAGACCATGATAGACATCACTAATAGAGCAATCATGTCCTTACCGTTGTTGTATCGGCAACCACCAGTGGATGAGAACCTCTCCATTTGGCCCGCCTCACTATAGTGAGCAGGAAAACGGTTCTCTTCATCCCCCGCTCTTGGTGTCGATGTTTTCATCAACGTAACGACATGTTGGACCTCTACTATGCCTTGTTAATATCATTGCATAAGGGATTACCTACCTGGTACCGTCGACGCCTTAGAAGGCAAAAGGGGTCGTCATGATTAAGAAGACAACAGAAGACCGAGTCAATGCCTGCTACGAGGAGCCACCTTCACCCCATCACTTCAACAGGCGAGAAGTTGTTGAAGAATCTTCAGGCTCAACCCGGATTGTTTCATCGAACAACTACAAGAGACGTAGCAACACCTGAGGAAAACCCAAAAGACTGCATGAGGCAGAAGTAAAGCGACGACTTGTCCGAGAACCCCTAGGGTAGGATGAGTCGTGTACCCCTATGCGCAGTCGAGTCCGTATGATGGTTCGAATAGAACCATGATTGTGTGTTGCTTGTTTTTATTTGTTTGTGTTTTGATATAAGTCGCACTTTTGCCCTAGGAAACAAGTACGCGACTATATCACCTTCCTTGTTTTCCTTTGTTTGGCCCTTTTTGGCGACCGTTTGTTTGCACCTGCACTATAGAACCCCCTTTAGGCATTCCCCTCCTCTATGCTACTCTTCCCTCTCATCTCTCTCTCCTTAACTGAAGATCCGCAAGACAAGGTACACCAAGGATTCTACTTTGGCAACTAACTAGGACAAAGACTTTTGCTACAGCCTCCTCAACCAAGTGCAACCCCGTGGAGTTATGGTTTCCCCTCATGATTAGAAACCCATCCCCGGACCCTTCGAGACTTCACGAGATACCTTAGCTCGAGTTCTTAACCATGTGCTTAACCCACAGAATTGCAAGAGAACCGGTTAAGCCTCTGTAAACCTTGCACAACACTGGGTTCATTATGGAACTAGTGGATATAGTGAACAAGCACATTATCATCCTGATATAGCACCAGAACTGACGATGCCATAGGGAAGACCAGTTTGAGGATATAGGAATAGAGGACAAGTGACTTGATGAGTTTATATCAATGACTTTGAGAAATGATATGAGACTATTTGGTGGACTATGAGGCTTTCATGTTGGTAGATGAACTTGGTGGGATCATTAATATAGAGTAGCATAGCTTTCATTACCCCTGGATAAATTGGATTTAGTGGGACAATTATGAGCGCAAGCTAAAACTCCTGGAAGTGCAAGGATTTGACTTGATCAGATGATATTGATAGGAGACAGTTGATATTACGTAAATAACTCGAGGGAAACATGTAGGATTCCTTGTTGGACAAGATATTTGGTTTTAAATAGGTGATCCTAGTTGAGTATAGATGCTGAGTAAGCCTGCAGGATTCAGAGTAAATTGGATTTAGACTGATGATCTTGATCGTGATACCATGTTTCTCGATGTACAATAAACTAGGACATTGGAATTGATTTAACGGCCTAAGCACCGGGCCCCGCTCGTCAGTGACCCGGTGGGCGGGCCCCGCCCGCTTAAGTGGAGACAGACCGGGTGCAACCCGCTTCCCCGGGAACGAACGTGTACTCGCTCTGGTGCGCCTTCGACGTTGCCCAGCCACCGCGCGCGGCCGAGTAGCTGGGCCGGCGCTCTGCTATCTCCCGCCTGGCGCGCATGATAAGGGTAAAACCCATCTCCTTTTTCCTTTTCTTTTTTCCAGTAAACTTCAAAAAAAACAAATAATTCAAATGGACTCCAAATTAGATGATTCGAATTTCTAGTAGTTCTTAAATTCATGCTATATCACATGGTGTAACTTTATCATTTTTCCAGAAAAACTTTCTTCAGAAATAATTAGCAAATCTTACTTTTCCATTTCTGGCATAAACTTTAGAAAATCACAGAGGGCTCAAATTTGATCCAAAGGCCATGATTCAAATTCCTAGATGCTTCTAAGTTCATAACTTAGCTTATGAACATTTTTCTTAATACTTTTTGTCCCACATAAAATAATGAGCCATTTGTTCATATTTGTCAACTTTTCTAATTCATAGGAAATTCATTTGAACTCCAAATCCAGTGAAACCAACTCCCAGATGCTTCTAAAATCATGATTTGCTAAATGGGTGCCTTTGCGCATTTTTCAAAAATATATTTCTGTACACTTCTTGCAAATCCATAAACCCCTTGATTCCATCATATTGAAATGTTCAGAAATATTCACTAATCCAATTCCAATGAAACCACCCTGGTTATTTTTCATATGACCAGGGAAGTCCTAGAAAAGTCAAATCCATATTTTTATATCACTTTTATTTTCTGCGTTGTTGTGTTGCTTATTAAGATTGTTTCGACGTTAGTTGACGAAGTAGATGGAGTACTTGGAGAAGGACCAGAAGATCTCAAGACTTTGATGAACCAAGCAAGCAGCCCTTTGACCATGTCTATGAAACCCTTTTTATGCATGTGATATAGCACTTTTATTGCTTGCATCGGAGACATGATACTGTGGTGACCACATGGGGTGGTTTGCCACCGTTACTTCCTCGTTGATACTTGCATTGTGCATGACCCTACCTTCTTATGAGGGTTATGCCGGTGGGAGTAGATAGGATGCTAAAGTAGTTGCTATGAAAAAGGGATGGGAATATGCATGGTGATGAAGACAAAGTATTTTCAAAAGACTTTTCAAAAACCCCGTCGGGTGCCACTTATGCCCGAGGGAGATAATGAGATGGGTAACCACTTGATGACGAAGTGGTGTACCGAGGCAAGTGTGTGTGTTGTTTTCGAAACTAGATTAGATTTAAGATTTGTCGACTGTCCCAACCTTACATGCGCAACCACTCTACCCTTGTATGGGAAAGGGCATTATTGATTACCTAGGCCGATACTAGCTTGGAGCCCGCATTACTAGTGACGGCGGAGAGTTGGTGCTCTCTCTCGGGACGGGTCGTGCCAGGTAGGGCGGCCATGACTGTTTTCACAGGGCATCGGATACACCGTTGTGTCCCCTCTCGGATGTTACGATCTCGAGTGAGTCTCGTATGATGTACATCATGAGGATATGGAACAACTAGTGGACTCCTTGTTAGTGTCGTCTAGGGAAAGATAGTGATCGAGTGCTTACCCCGGGTACTTGAGGTACCGCGGGTCGTGGATGACACGGAAGTTCCCCGGATCTTGTCGGTAAAGTGTGCAACCTCTGCAGAGTGTAAAACTATCCGAATAGCCGTGTCCACGGTCAAGGACAGTTGGGCGGTGCTTCTTAAACTACATCCAGAGTTTTTCAAACCGTGTGTGTGTGTTGATAAGGCTATTTGGGTCAAGTCAGATGGCTTGACACAATGATCAAGTTGGATTGGTGTCCAACTCCGCTTATGTTGATATATGTAACTTGTTCATAAGGATATCTGTTCTCTCATGATGGATGCTTTACAGGTTGATAGATCATGTGATTGCACTCAAAACTAGCTTTTTGAAAATTACCTACTTAGTGGTGTATCATTGCATTATTGTGCCTTGTTCCAATCATGGGTTGGTTGCGAGTACATTCAAAATACTCATTGGCTTGCCACTGGTTATTTAATTGGCCAGGCGTGGAAGAACAGGAGTTAGAAGAAGAGTTCTTTGGAGACGAACATGCGAACTAGGATGTTTCCCAGTCAGAATGCCTGTAGGGTTAAGGCAGATGGCATGGGTTCTACTTATCGACGAAGATTTCTGCTGCTTAAGTTTATTTGGTATTCAGCCCTTATGGCTTTATCTATGTAAGACTTGACCATAAAGGTCATAATTTGTGTAAGACGGTATGTGTGGATGTAAGACTCTTGTTATTCAGCTTCTGTGTGTTCAGTGAGCATTGGTCTCTGGGATCACTTTACACATGCGTTCGGTGATCACGACTTATGAGTCGGGGTCCCCACAGCTTCTATCGTCACCCCTGAGTTTTGGTCATCACTGTTTATATCTTTCTCCTCCGTGTAGAACATGTATCTGTTGATATCGTATTCTTGACAAGTCGTGAGGTTGGTCGAGGGGCCAGGTGCTAAGGTGTATATGAGTGTTCCGTTCGATCAACCCTCTTCCGGGGGATTAGCCAGAACTTGCTCTTTGAACCAACACACGAAAGTGGAGTTGTGCTCTCTAATAACTTCAGCGTCCGTCCTGTGCACCCCACAGTCACGGTACTTCTTTGCGATGGTCTCTTTGTGCAGTGTCACGAAATCTTCTAGCACATCTAGGTGTTGTAGCACTACTAAGTTTGCCGTGTCAAGGTCGTTTTGTCGGCCCGAGCGTAACACATTCACATCCCTATGACCATTTGGGTGAACTTCACCTTCGAGCCTTCCACAGTGCTTGTTGACGGGCAAACCAACAACATGGTCTTTGGTCAGATAACTCTCACAGAAAGAGATGCACTCTTTGGTCAGATATCCCTGGGCTATGCTTCCATCTAGACGGGACATGTTACGAACGAATCCTTTGATGACCCCATTCATCCTCTTGAACGGCATCATGCTATGCAGGAATGTTAGCCCTAGGTCGATGATGTTGTCCACGATGTGGACACATAGATGCACCATGACATCAAAGAACGCGGGCGGGAAGTACATCTCTAGCTCATTCAGTATGACAACAATTTCTTCCTGTAGCCTATGGAGTTGCTTCACACTGATCGACTTTCGAGAGATAGCATCAAAAAAGTGGCATAGGTCAGTAAGCATCTTACGCGCATGTGTGTCCATAATCCCTCTAAGTGCAACCGGGAGTAACTGCGTCATCATCACATGAAAGTCGTGAGACTTCATCCCACTGAACGTTTTTTTCTTAGTGTCCAGGTATCTTCTTAACTTCCCATGGTATCCGGAACTAACTTTGATTCCGGCAAGGCACTTGAACAATTGATCGACCTCCTTCGGATCTAAGGTGAAGCAAGAGGGGGGGGCAATATTCTCCGTCCTTATTGTTTCCTTTTTTGCCCCTATCTTCCGTCTCGGTCTCCGTCTCGGTCTCCTCTGACGACCTTTTACCAGGCATTTGGAGATCTTTCCTGATTTTCAAAAATTCCAAGTCTTTTCTTGCCTTCGGCCCATCCTTTGTCCTCTCCGGCATGTTCATCAATGTTCCAAGCAAACTCTCAATGATATTTTTTGTGATATGCATTTCATCAAGGCTATGAGGCGTGTCGAGTATGGGCCAGTATTCCAAGTCCCAGAAAATAGATCTCATCTTCCATATCTTTAGCAGGGGCTCCGGCGCCTTTTTCTTCGTCTTTCCCGGCGAGGGGCACTCTTCCCAGTTCTTCAATAACTCATATATTTCTGCACCGCTACGCTTACGTGGAGGACCTCGATGCTCAGCCTTACCATTGAATAGATCTCCACGCTTTCTCCACGGTTCATTCTTCTCTAGCCATCTTCGATGCCCCATGTACACGATTTTTGATGACCCGCCATCTTTCGATAGCTGCAGAGAAGTTGTATCATCCATGCACCTTGTGCATCCGCAATATCCGTGGCACACCTGGCCGGAGAGATAGTCGTAACCGAGATAGTCCTGCACTGTCGTGATCAGCGCGGCGCTCATGTAGAAATACTCTCCTTTGCTTGCATCCCATGTCTTGGCCGGCGTTGTCCATAAGGTCTGTAACTCCTCTTTCAGTAACCCGAGATACAGATTTATATCATTTCCCGGTTGTTTCGGCCCTTGAATAAGCATAGCCATGTGTATGTATTTTTCCTTCATGCACAACCAGGGGGAGGTTGTACATCGATACAAACACGGGCCATGTGCTATGATTGATGTTCTGGTTGCCAAATGGATTCATGCCATCACTACTAGCGCCAAGCACAATTTTCCTTGGATCATTTGCGAAAAAATCAAATTCAGCATTTAATGCTCTCCACTGGCTAGCATCTGCGAGGTGTCTCAGCTTTGGCTCATCTCCGTCATCTGGCTTCACCCTCTCCGCGTGCCAGTGCATAAGCTTTGCTTCCTTAGGATCTACGAAATACCGCTGTAGATGCGGAGTGATCGGAAAGTACCATACAACTTTCTCTGGAGCTTTCTTTCCGGCCTTTTTATATCGTGAAGCATTGCACTTTGGACAGATGTTTTTTTCCACGTGCTCGTTCCGATATATGATGCAATCATTGATGCATGTGTGATATCTAATATGTGGCAGATCAAGAGGGCACACAATTTTCTTTGCCTCCTCGACACTAGTAGGACACAAGATTCCTATGGGAAGAACCTTCTTTAGGTACTTCAGAACCTCATCCAGGCTTGTATCTGTCCATTTGTTTTTTGCCTTCATATTTAGAAGTTCTAGTGTGAAACTCAAGCGGGTCACCTCGTGATTGCAACCATCATACAAAGGAGTCATCAAGTCTACCTCCAGTTGCGCCAGTTTGGCCTCCTCTCTTGAAGCAGCTCTATAGCTAGTCGTCTTCTTGCGAAGCAGGTCTCGAACATGCGGGTCCCGCATGGCTGAACTTAGTAGCGACGAAGACGGCGGTGTGTCCGCATCTTCTCCGCCTTGAACTGCCTCTTCGCCATCGACATTTCCGAGGCCGTCTTCCTGTTCGGGCACATAATCGGTCATCGCTTCGTCTGGTGGCCCCATGTCGTTATTTCCTGCCCCGTCGATGTCCTCCTCCTCCTCATCATCATCATCTTCACTTATCCACTGAGTATGGCCATGCATGAAACCATGCATGAGCAGGTGCGCCTTGAATTTACCACCCTGAAAGGGGTCGAGCCTGACTCTTCCTTTGCATTTTCGACACGGACATAAAACATCCTTCAGTCTTTTTTCATACATGTCATCCACAGCGGATTGCTAATATCTTTCTACCATCCTTCCATTGACCTTCATGATCACCTGCGCGCGGAGCAAATATTATAACCACGTATATATGCATGCATGGATAAAATTCATACCAAAATTCGGGATGACCTTCCCTAAACATAGGACATATTGAGTTTACCCAAAATTTGCCAAAGCGGAAATGAATCGACATTTCGGCAAAACATAGGCAACTCATGTCACTCACATGCCACACACAATTCGATATATTCATATCGCACATAGTTTCAGTCCTAATCGCAAACACACACATATCCATTCTTACACAACTCTTTTTTTGCTCTCCTATTTGTCGAGAGGAATATCGAGCACCTTCTTATAATTAGCTAGTAGCTCTAGATAGAGCTATGAGAGGGAGGAGGGAGGGCATTAATGGAGGTGGTGGTGGAGGGGAAAAGAAGAGAAGGGGAGAAGGGGAAAAAGAAAGGAAGAGGAAGGAGGGAGGGAATTAATGGAGGGGGTGGTGGAGGGGCAAAGAAGAGAAGGGGAGGAGAGGCAAAAACAAGGAAGAGAAAGGAGGGAGGGCATTAATGGAGGGGGGAGGAGGGGAAAAGAAGAGGGAGAAGCATTGAAGGACAAGCAAGTGCAAGAGGGAGGGGGGAGAAAGAAATGGGGAGGAAGAGGGGGGGGGGGAGAGGTGGCAGATATTTTGGCTGGCGACCATAGCAGTAGCGCTGGGCACCAAAGCGCGCTACTGCTATGTGTGCCAGCCAAAATATCTACTGGTACATAAAACTAGCTATAGGGCTTGCCCAAAAACACGCTACTAGTAATAGATTACACATAGAAGAAGTAGAAGTAGCGCTTCTTAGTGGCCCCGCGCTACTGCTATTTTCTTAACAGTAGCGCTTGTTAGGGTACCAATGCTGCTACTATTTTTTGGCCGGGGGGTGTGGTGTGCCTAACTTACCAGTAGCGTGCCCTCTAGCAACCAACGCTGCTGCTAAGTTGTACCAGTAGCGCGGTTTGTAACACACGCTACTGCTAATTATCAGTAGCGTGGGCTCCAAAACACACGCTACTGGTAAACTTCTATGGGCTGGCTTCCCCGGCTGACTCCACGCCATGAGCAGCGCGCGGGCTTGTAGCGCTTGAGTCTGGAGGGAGAAACGAGGCGAGAGGGGGCTGCTTCTCTGGATATTTCATGGCCTTGGCAGAAGGGACCATGAAAAGACGTCGTTAGGAAGGGAAGCAGCACGCAGAGAATCACCAAGATAAGGTACTTACTTGTCAACGGCGATGTACTTCCTCCATTTTAACGGCGCGAAGGAGGCGCTGCCGCAGCTTGGGGACCCCTTCCTCTTGCGGAGCTTTTCGAAGTCCATGCAAAGCCGACCGAAGCGCTGGACAAGGCGGCCAACACGAGGCATAACTGGAGAAGTGCTCGGAGGGGCAGCCTCAGGAGTGCCAACCTGAGGGGAGCTATCGGGCTCTGCCTCGCAGCGGTCAGCCGAGGCCTCAGGAGCCCCAGCCTCAGGAGACGCGGACTGCATCGCCCCCTCAACCGCCACCCCGGGGCAAGAGTCATGAGTTCCCGAGGACGACGCCTCGGGAGCCCTGGGCAGCATCAGCACCTCGGCGCCTGCGCCATTGGCCTCCAGCGGTGCTCACCTCCCTGCATCCACACTTGGGGCGAGCCCGACGCCAGCAGCAAGGAGGGGAACAACGTCGGCGGGGTTCACATGGGGCCCCACCAGACCGACTGGACGCAACCCCCACTCATCGAAGGAGGGCATTTGCTCTGCAAATGTCGTCTTGTTCAAGCAGCGGTACAGAAGGCAACTCTTCCTCGGCATGTCTTCTGGCAACGGGACACCCGTCAGGACCTCGAGCACCGTTCGCCGTGCCTCAAAGGGGAGCCTGGACTCCTGAAGTCTCATGTGGTCCTTGTTGTTGAGCAAGGCCCACATCGGTCGAGAGTGGAGCTGAAGTGGAGCGATTCGGTGTCGGATGAACTCCACCACAATAGGCGCCGTCACGTCAGGGTCCTTGAGCCTCTTCAGCCTGAGCCAGACAGGGGCTAGGCACGAATTGGTGAGCCTTTCGTGGCACCAACCTGAGCTAGGAATGGCAGGCACTGATGAAGAAGAGAGCATGGGGCTGAGCACTCTGACATCAACAAATACCCACCGTGTCCGAAACTCGCTCGTGGATGGTTGTAGCTCGAAGTCAATCCCCGCGCCGGCCGTCACCGCCATGGCCTGAAAGCTCAGGCATCCTGATCTCTGCTGGGGATCAATCAGGTGCAGTGAGAAGAAGTGGCAGAGAAGGGCCACGGAAGGAGCAATGCCCACCATGGCCTCGCAAACAAAGGCGAAGATGGCAAGAAGGGTCACGGATTGGGGATCAAGGTGCAGCATATGGATCTGATAATGGGCAAGCACTGCATTGAAGAAGGCGGAGAAAGGAGGAACCAGGCCAGCCCAAAGGGCGTCGATGAAGAATGGGACCTCGGTGGCTGCCCGGTCGATACAGGCACGAGCCGCAGGCCAGACCACTGTCCTTCCCCACTCATTGAAGCTGGAGGCGAGCATGGGACGCACCTTGTACACGGCTTCTTGGTTGAGCACCAGCGACCTGCCAACGGCAGGCTCAGCGGCCGGGCGTGGCCCGATGGAGGACAGGGGACTCTTCCCTTTCTCTGAATGGTTCGATGCCATGGCAACGGGAGGATTGAGCTCATATCGGATCAGGGGAGAGGCTGAGCTTCGAGGAAGCGGAAGAATTGGGGAGTGTGTGACAACAATGGGAGGGAAACCGTGTAGAATGCGGTGGCCGCCTAGCCAGGCGGGTATCAAGGCGACATGGGGAAGCGGAGACGCACACGTCCAATCAACCGCCACGCGTCGACCAAGGCCGCAGGCTATTGGGGCCCGTGGCGCTCCGCACTTGCCCTTTGGCTTCGCCTCGAAGCCAAGCCCGAGCGCACCTTGGGCCCGGGGGCTACTGTCATGTTCTGGGAACGAGGGTCCCCAGACTTGCCTGCCTACGGCCCACGGCGTGGCGCTGCATGCGGGCCCGTACGGCCCAACTTCACCAACAAGCATTCAAGACCCTCACAAGGGGCCAAACCTCGCGAGGCGGGCGACACAAGACCTCCTCAGGAGCGGCCTCACCAAGCTGGGTCGCGAGGGCCAGAGAGATCAAGGCCAGGAAAACCTCGCGAGGTTCCAATGATGCGAGCCATGAAGATCGAGACCAGGCGGGTGCCAGGCGGGCGCCAGCGCTCACAGTGTCCTTGTTTCCTCTTTGGTGTTAAGGAGGCAAGCGTAGACGGAGAGTACCGAGGCGTCAAGCAAAGGTTTCCATATTGGTGCAATGAGACCAAGACCAGTAGGACGGCAGGACGGAGGTCACCGTGGAGCCCAAGACGGCGTCACCACCAGAGCCTTTGGCAAACGAAGACTGCTTTTGTCAGGATAACTTGTACTAGCTGTCCCCTTTCAAATTGGCCGTTGTTGGTTCCCTTCCCGCTCAATATTTGGGGAGAGGACTAGGGCCTCTATAAATAGGATTAGCCACCACAGCGGATGGGAGGGAGGATCGACCTCATCTTAGATCTGAGCCATTCCATCCTTAGCCACACACCAACCAAGCACAAGAACACCTCACCTCAGGAGGATGTTCTTCCCCTTGTACCGTTCATCATCAGCCCAAGAGGCAATCCACCACACCACACTAGAGTAGGGTATTACACGGCAACGGTCACCCGAACCAGTATAAATCTTGTGTCTCTTGTGTTGCGAGTTCGTCGAGCTAGCCTTTGAGATCGCGAAGTGCTTGAGGGCATGATCGATGAGGGGGAGATCTACACGCGCACCCCAGTGTTCGAACCTTACGGGTTTTGCCGAAACCCGAAATCCGACAATCCCCTCCCCCTTGCATATACACACTCAACGGAATCTCTCACCATGACATCATATTAGTCTCTCTCTCTAGACCTCTCTCATTTCTTGTGCTATCTCTCCCACGCCCCCTCCCCCCGCCGGCCCCTCTATCCATGCCTCTCTCGAATATGTAATACACACACATACCTCTCTAGGCCCTGTCAAATACATCAAATACACATTCACACATGTTACATCACGTACCCCATTGATCTAAAAAGCACTCTCTTCACGTTTATTTCGCATACAACATTCCTTTTGAATAAAGTGTGGCCAAAAAATTATTTTAGAATTTCTACATATATACAACATTACAAAGTTATATGGAGGAGTATGAACATTAATTTGCATTGCATGGTGCCCACAATGATATTTATTCTGCACTGTGAATTTTTATATTTTATACTATATATAAAGTTAGTCATAATAAAGAGAAACAAAGAGCATCTCTCTCCCCATCGCATACACCCCCTCTACACCCCTTTCACGTACGCACACAAACTATCTCCAGGTCCTGTAAAAGTAAGCCCCCAGCACATTCACGCATGTTTCATCTTTCTATCGCGATATATACAGTGACGATCATTGTATTTGGAGAGAAAGCACGATACGCACATTGGACTTCAGAATCCACTCATTACGGTCACCATTTACGTTTTGTGGTTATTATATAGTCACGGGCTCACCGTACAGCTCCGTATTTGCTCAAGACAGGACTAGTTGACCAGTTAAACGCTCCACGTGGCACCTCTAGTGTTGCATCACATTATCTCACTACCATTGGGCCCACTTGTAGGCTTGTATCTACTCTTCTACACTCTTATAAAAAACAGAGTTGATGATGATGGTGTGACTGCCATCCTGCAAAATAGGCCGTCTGATTTTTATCAGACGAATAGAAGGAAACTATGGCAATTTTACAAAAAGGTACCCACACACCTCTCCACATTTCCAAATAAGGCCTTCCCTCGTTCATCCTTTTCTCTCACAAGATAAACTAGACATAGAAATGCATCTTGATGTTACGTGCAACGCACGGGCATCTTGCTAGTAAGAATGAAAACAAATGACAAAAAAATATTGGACGGTGGTTCGAAATCATGACCGCAGGCACATCGGACAAGGTGGTATTGTATTGGTATGTTGAGCCGTCTGTTTTAACACACATGAGCTGGTGTGGTGATTACACACACACACGCACGCATGCACATGAACTGCATGCATGAAACACTCACACGAACACATGCAGCGACACACGCACGCAACACTCACACGTACACACACAACCACGCATGCACGCAACACTCACACGAACACACGCACGCATGCATGCACACACCACACGACCAATGCACACTCTCACGCTCAAGTGCTCAACCTACACGTGCATGCGCACACATCAGGCCCTGACAAACATGACAGGACCCCGATTCTAAGTCACACCGATCTAGCATGTAAAACATCATATCACTTTGCGGCCTCACGCACTGTATTACCACGGGTGCCACCTTACTTGGCCCGGGACCGTTTGCGCCTTTTGGCTCACGTATATGATAGTGTCGCTAGCATCCATATGACAGAGAACCAGAGCTGACATGACTAGTCGTGAACCCAAAGTGGCACTAACTTACGGGGACAGGCATACATGAACCAACATCGAACGTGTTGGTCATCAGCGTGTGAATCTAGGCTGTAGCAACTGGGCTAACAGGACTCCGGGAACCCGAGCTGTAGCAGGCTAGCAGGACTCCGGAAGTCACCGCGTGACATTTCCCCGAAGGGACAGACACAGGAACGAAGTGGATCACATGCTAGCCAGTCTAAGTGTTCTGCAGTAGTAGTAACTAGGCTAGCAGGACTCTGGTAAACGGTCTGTAGCAGACTACCATGGCTCAGTGGAAGCACTTGACTACATTTCCCCATAAGAGAGGCTACCAAGGATACACAACTAGGTTGTTGGATCCCACACATACCAAGCATTTCAAAATCATACACACAATATGCTCGATATGTGCAAATACAACATGGCATCACAACAAGACTCTACGACTCAAAGTATTTATTCACTAGGCTCCGAAGAGCTAGATATTACAAACATGGGTCTCATGACCCAGCAATCAAGTCATACAAGCAATAGCACAAGCGGAAGCTTAAACATGTCTGAGTACAGACAACTACAAATGAAAAAAGGCTGAGAAGCCTGACTATCTACAAGACCCTCCTAGGGGTACAAGATCGTAGCTGAGGTAACAAGCTAAATGTCGAAGTCTACGCGGAACTACTAGCGAGACTGAAGTCTCTCTGCAAAAATATACATTAAGCAAACGTGAGTACAAATGTACCCAGCAAGACTTACATCAGAACTATCTACATATGCATCAGTATTAACAAAAGGGAATGGTGGAGTTTAACAGCAGCAAGCCAGCTTTGTCTTGGTGGCTATCCTAAACTACGACTGCTAGTAACTCTTTTGAGGTGGCGCACACGAGTCCACATATTCACCATATCAATACAGCACTATGGATCCGCTCCCTTCTCCCTACGAGAACGCCATCCATAGCACTCACGCTTATCTTGTGCATTTTAGAGTATCCACTTTCACTTATCTATGAACTGTACAGGCAACCCAGAAGTCCTTTACCGCGGACACGGCTATTCGAATAGATGATGTTAACCCTGCAGGGGTGCACTTCTTCACACACGCTCTCGCCACTTACCACCATGTACACGTCGTGTATCTCGGCAGCATTCAAGTGGAAGCATGGCGAGGGAGTCGGCCACGACCTGACTAACCACACAAGTCTCTAGTCCAGGTTTATCGCCTATTCGGGTTCCATCCGCAAGGAGATCTGGCTGGGGTTTCGCTCACGGCCCCAAATGATGAGAGCAGGGTTCCCGAGGCACCAAACGAGCTTCTCAGTACACCATACGTCGTGTCTCTACCGCAACATAGCCCACCCCTAGGGTCAGCGCTATGCACGGCCCCCAACACATATCCTACAAACACCAGAAACTAGTTGCAACTCCTGGACAGAGATCGATGCGATTAATAAGCCGAGAGGGGTCGAGTTACTGGAACCCAATGTGTGGTAGTAACTGTTCATGGATCACAAATACAGAAATCAGTTCCCGAGGATGGTTTCAATGAGACAACCCACCATGTAGTCCTACATGGCCTCTCACCGCTACCTTTACCAAATCATGTTCGCACACTTAGCTCACACCCAGTAGGACATGTTCATCATCCTTCCAATTCATCCCTGATGAATCAGACCTGACTCAACTCTAAGCAACAGCAGGCATGACAACAAGCATGAATGAGTAGGCACATCAGGGCTCAAACAACTCCTACTCATGCTAGTGGGTTTCATCTATTTACTATGGCAATGACAGGTCATGCAGAGGAAAAGGGGTTCAACTACCGTAGCATGTAACAGTTGAATCGTTGTTGTCCTAATGCAGTAAAAGAGAGCAGGAGTGAGAGATTGGGGTTGTATCAGAATGAACAAGGGGGTTTTGCTTGCCTGGCACTTCTGAAGATAGTATAGCTCTTCATCGGTGTCATCGAACTCATCGTCGGAACTACGTCCATTAAGAGGGGACAAATACCGGCAAATAGAGAAAGAACACAATCAATGCAATGCAACAGTATGATGCATGATCATGACATGGCAAATGCTATGATTTGAGCTAATGCAACAGAAAGTCATTTTGATGGAAGTGGAATTCAAAGGTAGATCAAATTCCAACTCCAAATCTATTGTCAAATTTGTCCTAATCATGTTCCATCCTAAATAGTGAGGTTAACTTTCTCAAACATGCATGAAAATGATATAGATGGATAGATTGCATTTTTCTGATAATTTTTCATATATAAATTATTTCATTTGGAGTTACGGTTGAATTTCTATGATTTTTAGAAGTTTAGGATATTTTTTGAAAAAAAATCGTTTAGATTTATTTAAAATCCAGAAAAGTGATTACTGCATCAGCATGGTGTCATGCTGACCTCAGTAGGTTAACGGACCCGGTCCAGGTCAAACCTGACCAGTGGGTCCCACTTGTCAGTTTCACGGTGCTGGTTAGGTCACTAAAAGGTGGGGCCGGTCAAAGGCTACGTCAGCAAAGTCAACACTAACGCGTGGGGGCACTGTGATTAGCTAAACTAAATAGGAAATAAACTTTGGTTAATTTAGGTCATGGGGCCCACTTGTAAGTGGGTCACGGGGTTAAATTAGAGGCGTCATTAGCAGCTAACGACATAGCCACGTCAGCCCGCCGGCGTTAGCCGCCGGTGACACAAACCGCGGCGGAGACGCGTCGGGTTCGCGCTACAGGGCACCGTTTAGGGCGCGGTTGGGTTCTACGGCGAGTTGGAAGTGCGCCGCATCCAGTGGTACAGGAGGTTGGGTGCGGGGAGGCTGGGAACGACGGCGACGACGACAACCATGGTGGCTAGAGTTCGGACCTCGGTGAAAATGGCGTTGCAGCACACAACGGGAGCAACGGGTGAGTGCTCTAGACTCCTGACGGCATGCTGCGCATGTTGCAGTGCTCGGTTGTGGGTTCCTGTAGGTGTGGTTGCGGTAGCAACAAGGCTGTGCGGCGGCAAGCTTCGGGCACACGGCGCTAGCACTAGAGGATGTGCGGGGTGACGGGATTAGGGGAGAAACGAAGAGGGGCTCACCCCACGTCGTTTGGAGGCGTCAGCGAGCTCAAGGGTGTCGTGATGGTGACGAATCTGTCAATGGAGTCCGGCGGCCGTGCTCAGAGAAGAACGATCGATGGCGACGTTATGGTGCTCCCGGGCTTCAAATCTTGCATGTGCAGACGATGAAGAACGTCGCAAAGCGACTGGACATGGCCGAGAGGCAAGACGACGGTGGTGGCCGCATGGGCAGCGAGCGGCGGTGACGGGCACGCTCGGTGGTGGGGAAGAGAGCAAGATAGGGGAGGGGAGAGAGAGCAGTGAGTGAGGGAGAGGAGAGAGAGGTCTCGGGGCGTCTCCATGGCGTCGCGAGGATGTTGGGGAGGCTGCCACCGCGAAGCAGGAGGTGGAGTCCTCTGCGTGCGTGTGTGCTACTTTGCCTCTGCCTACTGGCAGAGGTTGAAGACAGCCGCTCTGCCACGGTGGGCTGGACTGGTGCAGCTGGGCCGGCTACAGGTAAGTGGCCCAGGTACGGGTCTCTTCTTTCTCTCTTTTCTATTTTTTCTGTTTTCTATTTTTCTGCTTTATGTTTGCAAACTAAATACCAACCAAAACACTTTGGTTAATTCTGCAAATTTTTGTGAGGAATATTTGAATTATTTTCAAACCACACAATAAATTTCGGAATATTTGGAGCAACCAATATTTAATGGTAACTTTTAAACTCCAACTCAAATACCTTAATGATTTAATTCAATGACCAAAATGTCCTAGAAAAATATGCATCGTCTCTGGTAGAGGCTTTCACCTTTTTCCATAAATCATGAACATTTTAAAAGGATATTTTGAGGCCATTGAAAATATTTTGGTTGAACCTATTTGAGTTCTTCTGGTGCTAGGGTTTTATCATCCCCATTTCAACTTTAATTGAAAACTAACATGATGCATGGATGCTTTAATGCAACTAATGACAAGCAAATTCTAGGGCTATGACAACTCACCCCCACTAAACAAGAATCTCGTCCCGAGATTCAAGGCGTGAGTTAAGAAGACAGAGGGTCACAAGCTAACAAGATTTCCAAGATCCAACTGTCCTTCTCGAAGATGTTGATTCATTGCATCATCTTGATCTCGACGTCTTGATTTGAGAACTTCATCCAACATGAAAACGAGAGGAAAGGGAGAATTTTAGAAGAATCGATCTTCTTGAGGTTTGAGCAACTTAGGATTATCACAAGGATCACAAGATCAACTCACGGAATGAGACGTAGAAACATCTCTGGAGCTGAGAGGCAAAACATGCATTAGGAGGGACGGAAGAAACAATTTGATGAGGGTTTCAAAGTAGCAAGGAAGCAATTACCATGATCCCATAACGGCTCATAGAATTATTCCCTTGAATGGCAAAAAAGGATTAATTTTGATATCTAGATCACTGAAACTCTTTATACCAGCCTAAGGCAATCACAATCGATCGTTTAGCAGAGTTCAAAGGAATGACATATCCGAATTCGAATGGATGATGTGGACTACCTTATTGAAGACAACATGATGAATGATTTTGATTATCATCGGAAATGGATGGGACCCATGGTAGGACCACTTTTGAAGATGATACTGGACAGCAACTGCTGAGAAGGGCAACCCATGGAAAACTGGCACAATGGCGGTGCGGGCTGGGGACAAAATGCAAATGTTGGGAATGTTCCAACCATCATATCCGCCCGAGATTCAGATCTAGTTGGTAATGGGATATTTCAGACAACATGTCTTGAAAGAAAGTTTGCAACACAAACTGACGAGATGGCGTTGCGAGATTCTCGGGAAATGAACTACGGTAGTGAGCTCCAAAACATGAGCGGGTTCTGCTACACACATGTGGACACGCTGTCCCAGACAAGCATGACCACGTGGTAGTCTTCAACAAAACACTACCGAGTTCTGGTTGCGAACCATCAACGAGGATATCGAAGTCCTTTGATAAGTCCAGATTAGCTCTTATGAAGGAACTCCTTCTCCTTGAACAAATTAGTCAGTGGCTTGGTGTACTAGGAGATACATATGGAATGGAGGTAGCTAGCCTGTCAAAACATAGCATACTTCGCACATGCATGACTAACTTGGGATGGTACTAGAGGAAACAGAAACAATCTTTCTCGAACCCACAGCGGCAACTTGCACCAAATGCACGTGAATCAAAGAAAGTCAGTTCTTTCATCCAACATATGCTTCATGAACGGAACACAAAGGCATTGCTTACAAAGTTTCCAACACTAGCTTTAATGTTCAACGCAAATCATGGAGATGATAATTATGTTGCCGATGGTCTCAACAACAATTCATCCAGGTTTCCATATAAATGGAGTTCCACGATTAAGTGAACACGGTGATAGTATTGGTCAGACCAAAAGATGTAATGGTGTATGCTCGAGGGATCAACCACGAGTAAGACAACATTACGAACATGATTGGTTCTGATTTGATTTGATGATAGCCCATGCTCAATTCAAAGTCTGGACAAGACAATAGCTCCAAAAATTGATCCCTAGGACCAATCGATGAATATATCATCTTTGTTCAACACACACACAACACAAGACATCCCTTTAAATGAACTAAGTTAGGTAAGCTTTTATCTTCCAACTCTCCAAGTTGTTGTTTAGCTTAACCAACTAGCTCAGGGTATCCAACACAGATTCTACGAGAAGGGGTGGTTTATAAGAAAACCAACTTGATCACGAGCTCAACATAATAGTCAGAGAGAAGCCTGGTAATACTTCCGAGAAGATATTCAGAAAATCATGAACCACCGATATGTTACTAAGCTCGAGAACAATCTCGCCTTTCAGGGCAAGACGATATGATCAAGAGAGCGAGGGACTGACACAATCCTAACTCATTGATTGAAGAGTGCACCAGGAAAAATGGACTAGGTAGCATGATCAGTCTTAGAATGATAATTCAGTAAGCAGCACGATAAGAATGAGAGTATTTTCCATTAACTACCAAGAAACGGAGTTGCTAGGAGTATTGACTTTGCACATCACAGTACACTTGTCGGCATTCTGGTTACAAGAACACAGGAACCGAGGAATGAACAATGATGGCAAGAAGTACTACTGCGTCAAGAATTCAAAAGAGGTGGTGCAATTCTCATGACACTCTTGACATAAAGATGGTAACACTCCAAGGTAGAGCAGAGCAAAAGATGGATTGGCATTTTGATCTGCAGAATACAATTACTTTGACCCAATCCTAGATATGGATGAGGTTCTGGAGTTTGTTTCTCCTATTCATTCTGAATTAGCATGGCTTGACAGACCACAAGAGTAAAAGGCATCGATGAACACGAATGCACAACTATTCCTGACTATCACTTGATAGACGAGGTCAGGATACAACTAAGGAGGGACAACTCAAAGGAACATATGTTTTTCTGAGTTGTGGATGCATGGATTAGTATGTTAAACAAATTCAACATATTTCTTCCAGATAACCCATGCAGAAAGGTAGGACTGACAGAGTCACGAACACAAATGAAGAACTCATTAGGAGCACTCTTGTTGTGATCTTTTGGTTCAAAAGAACTTCCGCCAAGGATGGTTCATGGTATTAGGAAGAATGATATACCACGGACCTCGAAGACTATCACAAGGTTACTTATATCCTAAAGGAACTAGCAAACACTATCAACCTGAAGTAAGTAGGGTGAATCTCGGGTTCAAGAACCCAGGGATGGAATTCCTACTAATTAAATGGCATCACGGGATGCTTTCGAGAATAATGGCCAGAATCATCACACTGGGGATACAAAGCATTGCTAGATTACTGAGTGGTTCTCTAAGACGACTAGGGTCATAATAACTGCTTCAACATATATGTCGAGGCAACGGAGTACCACAACTCGGCGATTAGTGTGGTTAATCTGGCCCAAAGGTACATCGAGAATGGAAAGAAGGGATTTGCAAATGCATTAGACTATTTAGAATCCTGGGATAACTCGGACAGCATAACACTGTAAATGCTCAAAAAGATTTGAGACATCCTACAAATTGGTGGCATAACCACTTAACATCACGATATCAAGGTCCTGAGATCAACTGTCAACACACGGAAGTAGTAGGAACTGAACTGAGACTTGAAACTATCAATCCTATAAGTCTATGGATTAGTAACACATGATCCTAGTAGAAAGAATAGAAAGCCTAGTTCCTTAACCCCGTAGGAAAGATAAGATGACTCGGATCAGAAGGGCATAAGGTAAAGGAGTAAAAAGAGCCTTACGTTCCCTTCCACAATCAATTCCCTTACATAACTAAAGCATTTCAAGACATGACTTCGACCAGTTTGGCTTGGTAATCCTACAGGCAGTTAGGCTCTGATACCAAATTTGCCAGGACCCTGATTCTAAGTCACACTGATCTAGCATGTAACACATCATATCACTTCATGGCCTCACGCACGGTATTCCCACAGGTGCCACCTTACCTGGCCTGGGACGGTTTGCGCCTTTCGGCTCACGTATATCACGTATATGATAGTGTCGCTAGCATCCGTATGACAGAGAACCCGGGCCGACATGACTAGTCGTGAACCCAAAGTGGCACTAACTTACGGGGACAGGCATACATGAACCAGCATCGAACGTGTCGGTCATCAGCGTGTGAATCTAGGCTGTAGCAACTGGTCTAACAGGACTCCGGGAACCCGGGCTGTAGCAGGCTAGCAGGACTCCAGAAGTCACGGCATGACATTTCCCCCATGGGACAGGCACATGAACAAAGTGGATCACATGCCGGCCAGTCTAAGTGTTCCGGAGTAGTAGTAACTGTGCTAGCAGGACTCCGGTAAACCTGGCTATAGCAGACTACCATGGCTCAGTGGAAGCACTAGACTACATTTCCCCATAGGAGAGGCTACCAAGGATAAACAACTAGGTTGTCGGATCCCACACATACCAAGCATTTCAAAATCATACACACAATATGCTCGATATGTGCAAATACAACATGGCATCACAATAAGAATCTACGACTCACAGTATTTATTCACTAGGCTCTGAAGAGCCAGATATTACAAACATGAGTCTCATGACCCAGCAATCAAGTCATACAAGCAATAGCACAAGCGGAAGCTTAAACATGTATGAGTACAGAAAACTACAAATGAAAAAGGCTGAGAAGCCTGACTATGTACAAGACCCTCCCAGGGGTACAAGATCGTAGCTGAGGAAACAAGCTAAACGTCGAAGTCCATGCGGAACTACTAGCGAGATTGAAGTCTCTCTGCAAAAACATATATTAAGCAAACGTGAGTACAAATGTACCCAGGAAGAATTACATCAGAACTATCTACATATGCATCTATCGCATTCCAGGAACGGGGGTCCCCAGACTTGCCTGCCTGCGGCCCACGGCGTGGCTGAGCTAGCAAGTCTGTACGACCCATCTTCATCGACGAGGTATTCAAGACCCTCGCGAGGCGAACGATGCAAGACCTCCTCAGGTTCGGCCTCGCCAGGCAGGCTCACGATGGGCGGAGAGATCAAGGCAAGGCAAACCTCACGAGGTCCTCGTGATGTGAGCCATGACTGTAGGATCGAAAGTATGTCTAGAGGGGGGTGATTAGACTACTTGACCAACTAAAAACTTAACCTTTTCCCAATATTAGTTCTTGGCAGATTTTAGCTATTGTAGGACAAGTCAAGCAATCATCACACAATTCAAGCAAGCATGCAAAGAGTATATTGGCAGCGGAAAGTAAAGCATGCAACTTGCAAGAATGTAAAGGGAAGGGTTTGGAGAATTCAAACGCAATTGGAGACACGGATGTTTTTCCCGTGGTTCGGATAGGTGGTGCTATCCTACATCCACGTTGATGGAGACTTCAACCCACGAAGGGTAACGGTTGCGCGAGTCCATGGAGGGCTCCACCCACGAAGGGTAACGGTTGCGCGAGTCCACGGAGGGCTCCACCCACGAAGGGTCCACGAAGAAGCAACCACCCACAAAGGGTCCTCGAAGAAGCAACCTTGTCTATCCCACCATGGCCATCGCCCACGAAGGACTTGCCTCACAAACGGTAGATCTTCACGAAGTAGGCGATCTCCTTGCCCTTACAAACTCCTTGGTTCAACTCCACAATCTTGTCGGAGGCTCCCAAGTGACACCTAGCCAATCTAGGAGACACCACTCTCCAAGAAGTAACAAATGGTGTGTAGGTAATGAACTCCTTGCTCTTGTGCTTCAAATGATAGTCTCCCCAACACTCAACTCTCTCTCATAGGATTTGGATCTGGTAGAAAGAAGATTTGAGTGGAAAGCAACTTGGGGAAGGCTAGAGATCAAGATTCATATGGTAGGAATGTAATATCTTGGTCTCAACACATGAGTAGGTGGTTCTCTCTCAGAACATATGAGTTGGAATTGTGTATGTGTTCTGATGGGTCTCTCCACGAATGAAGAGGAGGTGGAGGGGTATATATAGCCTCCACACAAAATCCAACCGTTACACACAGTTTTCCAATCTCGGTGGGACCGAATCAACAAACTCGGTCGGACCGAAAAGGTAAACCTAGTGACCGTTAGAGATTTTCGGTGGGACTGACATGCAACTCGGTAGGACCGATATGGTTAGGGTTTGGGCATAACGTAATCTCGGTGAGACCGATTACACAAACTCGGTGGGACCGATTTTGGTAATAAGCTAACCAGAGAGTTGGTCAGGCAAACTCGGTGGGACCGATTTGCTCTTTCAGTGAGACCGAAAAGTTACAAAAAGGAAACACTGAATTTACATTGCAATCTCGATGGGACCGATTCGCTCTTTCGGTGAGACCGAAAAGTTATGAAAGGGAAACAGAGAGTTTGCAATCCCATCTCGGTGAGACCGAGATCCCTATCAGTAGAACCGAAATGCTAGGGTTTGGCAGTGGCTTATGACAAGTGAAACTCGGTGGCGCCGGATAGAAAGAATCGGTAGGACCGAGTTTGGCTTAGGGTTTAGGTCATATGTGGATATGGGAAAGTAGTTGAGGGTTTTGGAGCATATCACTAAGAACATGAAGCAAGAGGCTCATTAAGCAACACCTCATCCCTCCTTGATAGTATTGGCTTTTCCTAAAGACTCAATGTGATCTTGGATCACTAAAATATAAAATTAAGAGTCTTGAGCTTTTGAGCTTGAGCCAATCCTTTGTCCTTAGCATTTTGAGGGTTCCACTTTCACCATCCATGCCATGCCAATCATTGAGCTTTCCTGAAATAGTCATCTTGGAATAGCATTAGCTCAATGAGCTATATGTTGTTATGAATTACCAAAACCACCTAGGGGTAGTTGCACTTTCAATCTCCCCCTTTTTGGTAATTGATGACAACATATAGATCAAAGCTTCGACAAATGATAATAAGCATGAAATATATCATCGCTTTGAGAAGTATGTGACAAGTAAGAGCTCCCCCTAAATTTGTGCATATTTAAAATTTTCTTTGGACTGCAAATGCACAAGGAGTTAGAGTCATGGGTTACTCTTCCATGTCACATACATCTTGGTGGAGCGCTTAAAATGATAAGAATGAAATACATGCACTCATCACCAAGAATAGTGAATGATCACATAAGATAGATAAGATAATAGCATTCACCAAGAATTAAGTGTAGCTTATGATCAAACACATGATCATCAATGTCTCACAAGCAATGACATAGTATCTCAAGCACTCAAAAGCAAACAAAGTTCGAAAAACCACCAAATAAAGCAAGAGAGAAAAAAGCAACACTCTCTCTCTCTCTCGAGGCCTATGATCTATACATTTTTCTCCCCCTTTGGCAACAAGTTACCAAAAAGTTCCTAGAAAATGCATAGTGCTAGATCGACGCTCAGGTGGTGGTGGAGTCCGGAGCACTCCAAGGACGAAGCCTTCTGTAGACGTGGTCGGAGTCGAGGCTGAAGTAGATGCTGGAGCTGGTGGAACTGAGGCTGTAGCTGGTGCAGAAGTGGTGGCTCTGGTGTCAGCAACTGGCACTGCAGATGACCTCGGACCTCGTGGCACTCTGGCAAAGGCATCAGTTGTAGTCTTGCCTCTCCTCTCTTGCATGTCATCCTGAAGTTGTTCCACTGCAGACTGAATCTCTGTTACTTTGACATCCAAGTCATAGAACTTTTGTTCCATGATCCTCTCTAAGCTCTGCTGATTCTGAGTGAGGGTGGCCAGTCCTTGCTCAATCCTCAGTGTGGATGCAATCAAGTAACCAAGCTGCTCTTGTTTGGTTTTCAAGAAATACTCAGATGCCTCCTCTTGAGTTGGCATCTTGGCAGCTTTCTCCTTCCTTGCCTTCTCCTTCTTTGCTTGTGCTTGTGCAGACGATGGTTCATTCTCAGTCATAACAACTTGATTATCTTCAAAATATGGACGGATGGGCAGGTGTTCCTTGTCCAATAAGTATATGCCCGTGCCCATCTTGGAGTTGATGAGCTCCTGAATCTGTGGGGCATATCCACAGCTCCTCTTCTAGTCTGCTGCTGTCCTCTTGATTGTCTCTACCATGAGGCTCATCACCTTGAACTTCTGTGGCACATCAAAGATATGTAGTAAGTTGATTGCATGGCCTCTGATCATCTTGTGATCTCCAGACTTGGGCAATAAGGTGTGCCTCAAGATCCAATTGATAGTTGGCAGCCCTGACAGAAGATAATGCACTGAGCCAAATTTGAAAGTATCAAGTGCTTCATTTGGGATCTCCTTGTACATATTGGACATAGAGTTGTGGTCCATCATCTTCTTGGCATAGATATCCAAGTCATCCTCATGCTCCTCTGGGGCATTGATCAGCTGAGCCCATTCAGCAACTGTAGATTGGTACCTCGTACCTTCAGACATCCATGTGATCTTTCCGTCTGGGTAGAAATGTGCCGTGGAGTAGAATTGCATAATAAGTTCCTCGTTCCACTTTGTGAGCTTCTGCCCAACAAAGCCTGCTACTCCACAAGCATTGAAGCTGTCTTGCACTCCAGGATAGTGCTCTTCATTGTCCTTGATGTATTGCCAGTCAACCCATCTCATATCACAGACTATTGGCTTCTTATCAAGCAGCACTATCTCATAGAAATCTTGCTGTTCCTTGGTGTGAAACCTGTAGTCAACAGCAGTCCTCCTCCTTGAAGCATACGGGTCTGCTTCTCTCCACTTCCTGAGCCCTGAGTCTCTCCTGAGCTTCATATCCTCAGCCACAGGATGAGCATCATTGTGGTCTGGGATCTTGGGCTTGAGTTTTCTGACAACTTGCTCTTCATCATCTTCTGCTTCAACAACAGTCTCAGGCACTGGGGCCTTGTTCTTCTCAGTTGCAGGTATGCTCCTTGTATTTCTCTTTGGCTTTGGCTTTAGAGCTTGCTTGGCCTTAGAAGCAGTTGACCCTGATCTTATGGCATCACCCATTAGCTTGGGTGCCTTAGGTGCTGGTGCAGCAACCTCTTCTTCTTCATCTTCTTCCATGATGGAAGCCTTTCCAAGCACTTTGGCTACGGTCTTCTTGACCCTTTCCTTCCTTTTCTTGCCTTCAGCAGCAATTGGCTCTATGGGAGTGGGCTTCTCAGAAATCTTGGTTGAAGCTCTGGCCTTTGGCATAGGCTGCCTGCCTGCTGGCCTTTTGATCTTTAAGCCTAGCTTTGTGCCCTGTGCTGGCTCAACTCTCTTTGATGTGGCTTCCTCTTCCTCTGCCACATAATCCTCATCCTCAGAATCTGAAGTTCTCTTCTTTCTCTGTCTGGTGGCAGCTTTAGGCAGATTGCTAGGAGTACTTCTGCTGCCATCATCTAAAGAGATGGAGGGACTAGTGCCCTCACTCATGTGCACTTGCTGTTCTGACACATTCTGGCTGTCACTCTAATTTGACATGATGAACAAGCTGTCTGCTGACCCTGTGAATAGTTTATAGATGAGGTAGAATAGATGAGCATCACAAAATGCAGAGTTTTTTGCAAAAGAATGATCCAAAAACTTAGTTTTAGTTTCCCACTGAAATCATCTCGGATCTACCGATTTTTAAACTCGGTGATACCGAAGCAGTTTTGGCACCTAAACTAGTGAACTCGGTCAGACCGAGTCACAGTTCGGTGGCACCGAGACTGCTAGGGTTTCACAGAATTCCAAAATCGGTCACACCGATAAGTAATTCTCGGTCAGACCGAGTCTCACTTGTGCAATGGCATGAGCCAAATCGGTGGGACCGAGTTTTTCAACTCGGTGGTCCGAGATGGTTTCGGCGGAAACCTAAACCTAGAATTTTCGAATCAAACCTAATCTACGAGCGCATTGACTGGATAGGAGTGTTTCAATCGTGGCAAGAATCATTAAGAACACAATGTGCTAGGAATCGGACGGGGAATAGCACTGTGATCGAGTCCATACCCTAGTTCGGCGGAGACTCGCTACGGCGGCAACGGCGGGGTTGAATTCCGTTGACGGTGATGGAGACCAGCGACTGGAGGCGGCTGGCGGCGAGTAGACGATCCGGAGACCGCGTTCGCAGAGCAGGCTATCGCGCGGGCGAAGGGGTTCGGAGAAATTTCCAAATTTTTGCCCGTGACTATATATAGCCCGACCTTGTCGGTGTGACCGAGTGGAACGACTCGGTGGCACCGAGATGCAAAACTGTAGACAGTTATTGCAACTCGGTGTGACCGAATGGTTCAAATCGGTTGCACCGAGATCGAAAACCTAGATCAACTTAATGAGCTCGGTAGGACCGAAAGTGGGGTATCGGTCAGACCGAGAATCATAAAGAGGTTTTGGAAGTTTAAGTCTATGATGAATCGGGGACTTCGAGCGCTCCTCACACAGAGTGGTTCTAATCTGACTTGATCAAATTTTGTGATGTAGCATGAATAGAGTTTGAGACGACAAAAGCATAGATAGCTAGAGGAGGTTCTTAGGCATTCTTGTCCATCCACTTGGCAAAAGGAAATAAAACGAAACAATCAAAACAACAAGTGGATGTCCTCGAATGAGTAAAATATGCAACCAGCATGCTCACACAATAAGATGGCAAATGAAATATGTGACAAGACATGCACAACCAATTCTAGCATCTATCAAGCAATTTGCGATGACAAGGTCATCTATATATGAGTATATTGACTTAGGAGTCAAGTGAGAACACTTGATCATAGGTCATACTCATCGTTTAAGCTCAAGTGGGGTTACCACTTTTACATAAAGCATTGTTGTGTTCACATCTTTAGAGTTGCTTTAGCTCAAGTCTTAGAGTAAAGCTCCCCCTAGATGTGATATCCCCCTTTAGAGGGATGAACTAACCTCGGGTTTTGTCGATGATGACTTCATGTAGATGTTGAAGATGTGGATGCTCAATGTTGATGCAGATCACTTGGAGCTATCCATTTGAGTGAATTGCACTTTCAATACCTACATGGGTTAGTCCCACAAGGAACAAACAAGGATATCCATAGACATAGAGTGATGCACACACAAGATGATGTCCATGAAAACTTTTAGGTTACCTTGTCCCTTGTCTTACCAACAAGAGGGTTTGTGACTCCTTGGACTAGTGCAAGATGTGGAAGTTGATTGCACTTGTTCTTGCCAAAATGATAAGAGTGAAGTATGTTGGCGGAGTCACCCTCAAGAACTCTCTAGTTCTTCTTCTTTTGGATCCACACCATCTTGATGGGAATCCTTGGAGTTGTAGTCGTACTTGATGAAGTGGAACTTGAAGTAGTCTTGGGAATCCACTTGACTGAGGTCTTAGGAGCTTCTTCAAATGCATCAATTTCCTCTTGAAGCTTGTCCTTGCCTTTTTGCTTGTAGTCTTGTGGTGGAAGATCATCTTGAGCTTGTGTCCCCTTGAAAGAAGTATCATACTTCTCTTGTTGAGGAACAAACTTTGTCTTGGGGTATTGATCTTCTTCCCACTCAACTCCATTGGCATTGAACTTTCGTTCAAAACCAACACCTTGATTCTTCCGGTGCATTCCTTGCTTGCGCACAATTTCCTCGAATTGCTTACTCCCGGCAAGGCTTTTGTACACTCCTTTCTCTATAATTCCCTTCAATAAGCTATTTTCTTGCTCAAGTGTAACTTGGCTAAGAGAATCATTAGTGGAATCAAGAGAACTACTAGAAGCAACAATATTGGATTTAGCATGATCATTGTTACTGCTAGAGGAAGAATCTTTCTTGTTACTAGACTTGACTTGAGGCATGTAAGTGGATAAGAGTAAATGCTTGGCAATGTAAGAAGAACTTTTCTTGCGGAGATCATCATTGATTGCTTTTAAGAACTCATGCTCTTTCTCAAGATTGAGCTTTTCAAAGCGTAATTTCTCATGAGCTCTTAAAAGTTCTCGATGATCTTCGAAGATAGTTTCATGAGCTAACTTAAGAGTGTTTAGTTCTTTAGTTAGAGCCTCAATCTTCTCCTTATCATTGTCATTCGTTTTATCTTGATTAGCATGATTAATTGACGTTTCATCATAGTATTCATCACTAGAGTTGTCAACAAGCAAATCATCACCTAACAAGTCATCTTCATCACTATTGAAATCAACATACTCGGGGTGTGTTACCTTAGGACCTTTGGTCATGAAGCATCTTCCAATTCCTTCATTTGGTGAGTCAAATATGTCGTAGGAGTTGGTTGACACAAGTGCTAGACTGGCAACACCTTCATCTTGAGTATCTTCGGAGTCGAAGTGATAACTTCTCTCGGAGTGGCTGTCAGAGTCGGAGCCGGATACCCATTCACCAACATGAGCTTGATGTCTTCGTTTTGTGTATCTCCTTGATGATTTTTCCTTCCTTTCCGAATCCTTGCTTCTCCATGAGTATCTTTGTTCATAATGATCATCTCTACTCCTTCTCTCTCTTGGTGGTGATTCTTTGCTTCTTCTTTTTGGAGAATCTTCTCTTCTCTTGTAGGGAGCCGTACACTCATTGGAATAGTGTCCGGGTGTTCCACAACTGTAGCGGTTTCGCTCTCGACTAGAAGATCTTTTGTCATTGTAGGACCTTGACTTGAAGCTTCTATCTTTGCTTCTACTCTTGTAGAACTTGTTGAAGTTCTTCACCATTAAGCTCAATTCTTCATTGAAGTTTTGTTTCTCACTTGATGATGTAGGGGCTTCACATGAGGCTTTGTAGGCACCACTTGATTTGTTGTGAAGTTCCTCTTTATCCTTAAGTGACATCTCATGAGCAACAATTCTTCCAATCACCTCCGTTGGCTTGAGATCTTTGTAATTGGGCATCATTTGGATCAATGTGCACACGGTATCATATTTTCCATCCAAGGCTCTTAGAATCTTCTTGATGATGAATCTATCGGTCATCTCTTCACTTCCTAAGCCGGCAATCTCATTTGTGATGAGAGCAAGCCTAGAGTACATTTCAGCGACACCTTCACCATCCTTCATTTTGAACTTGTCAAGTTGACTTTGAAGCACATCCAACTTGGATTCCTTGACGGAGTCGGTACCTTCGTGCATATCAATCAAAGTGTCCCAAATTTCCTTTGCATTCTCAAGACGGCTGATTTTGTTGAATTCTTCGGGGCACAATCCGTTGAAGAGAATATCACAAGCTTGAGCATTGTATTGCAACATCTTCAACTCATCCGCGGTAGCTTCACGGTTTGGTTCTTTCCCATCAAAGAAGTCACCTTGCAAACCAACACACACAATAGCCCAAACGGCAGGGTTATGTCCAAGAATATGCATTTTCATTTTATGCTTCCAACTAGCAAAATTAGTACCATCAAAGTAAGGACCTCTACGGTAATAATTTCCCTCGCTAGACGCCATACTCTCCTAGGTTGTGAAACCAAGGCTATGACCACCAAAAGCTATGGAGATCAAAGCAAATGGAGACCAAAGCTCTCATACCACTTGTAGGATCGAAAGTATGTCTAGAGGGGGGTGATTAGACTACTTGACCAAATAAAAACTTAACCTTTTCCCAATTTTAGTTCTTGGCAGATTTTAGCTATTGTAGGACAAGTCAAGCAATCATCACACAATTCAAGCAAGCATGCAAAGAGTATATTGGCAGCGGAAAGTAAAGCATGCAACTTGCAAGAATGTAAAGGGAAGGGTTTGGAGAATTCAAACGCAATTGGAGACATGGATGTTTTTCCCGTGGTTCGGATAGGTGGTGCTATCCTACATCCACGTTGATGGAGACTTCAACCCACGAAGGGTAACGGTTGCGCGAGTCCACGGAGGGCTCCACCCACGAAGGGTAACGGTTGCGCGAGTTCATGGAGGGATCCACCCATGAAGGGTCCATGAAGAAGCAACCACCCACAAAGGGTCCACGAAGAAGCAACCTTGTCTATCCCACCATGGCCATCGCCCACGAAGGACTTGCCTCACTAGCGGTAGATCTTCACAAAGTAGGCGATCTCCTTGCCCTTACAAACTCCTTGGTTCAACTCCACAATATTGTCGGAGGCTCCCAAGTGACACCTAGCCAATCTAGGAGACACCACTCTCCAAGAAGTAACAAATGGTGTGTAGGTAATGAACTCCTTGCTCTTGTGCTTCAAATGATAGTCTCCCCAACACTCAACTCTCTCTCATAGGATTTGGATCTGGTAGAAAGAAGATTTGAGTGGAAAGCAACTTGGGGAAGGCTTGAGATTAAGATTCATATGGTAGGAATGGAATATCTTGGTCTCAACACATGAGTAGGTGGTTCTCTCTCAGAACATATGAGTTGGAATTGTGTATGTGTTCTGATGGCTCTCTCCATGAATGAAGAGGAGGTGGAGGGGTATATATAGCCTCCACAAAAAATCCAACCGTTACACATAGTTTTCCAATCTCGGTGGGACCGAATCAACAAACTCGGTCGGACCGAAAAGGTAAACCTAGTGACCGTTAGAGATTTTCGGTGGGACTGACATGCAACTCGGTAGGACCTATATGGTTAGGGTTTGGGCATAACGTAATCTCGGTGAGACCGATTACACAAACTCGGTGGGACCGATTTTGGTAATAAGCTAACCAGAGAGTTGGTCAGACAAACTCGGTGGGACCGATTTGCTCTTTCTGTGAGACCGAAAAGTTACAAAAAGGAAACACTGAATTTACATTGCAATTTCGGTTGGACCGATTCGCTCTTTCGGTGAGATCGAAAAGTTACGAAATGGAAACAGAGAGTTTGCAATCCCATCTCGGTGAGACCGAGATCCCTATCGGTAGAACCGAAATGCTAGGGTTTGGCAGTGGCTTATGACAAGTGAAACTCGGTGGCGCCGGATAGAAAGAATCGGTAGGACCGAGTTTGGCTTAGGCTTTAGGTCATATGTGGATATGGGAAAGTAGTTGAGGGTTTTGGAGCATATCACTAAGCACATGAAGCAAGAGGCTCATTAAGCAACACCTCATCCCTCCTTGATAGTATTGGCTTTTCCTAAAGACTCAATGTGATCTTGGATCACTAAAATATAAAATGAAGATTCTTGAGCTTTTGAGCTTGAGCCAATCCTTTGTCCTTAGCATTTTGAGGGTTCCACTTTCACCATCCATGCCATGCCAATCATTGAGCTTTCCTGAAATAATCATCTTGGAATAGCATTAGCTCAATGAGCTATATGTTGTTATGAATTACCAAAACCACCTAGGGATAGTTGCACTTTCAATGACGATCGAGACCAGGCGGGCGCCACACGCATAGTGTCCTTTCTTCCTCTTTGGTGCCAAGGGGGCAAGCGCAGGCACGGAGTACCGAGGCATCAAGCAAAGGTTTCCATATCGGTGCAACGAGACCAAGACCAGCAGGACGGCAAGACATTGGTCACCGTGGAGCCCAAGACGGCGTCACCACTACAGCCTTTTGCAGGCGAAGACTACTTTTGTTAGGATAAGCTGTACTAGCTGTCCCCTTTCAAATTGGCCGTTGTTGGCTCCCTTGCCGCTCAATATTTGGGGAGAGGACCAAGGCCTATAAGTAGAACTAGCCACCACAGTAGGGAGGACTGATTCGGGGGGAGAAAAGAGAGAACTCATTCGGAGGCATCTCACCAACACAAGTTCGCCATGCACAAGAACACCTCAACCTCAGGAGGCTGTTCTTCCCCTTGTACTGTTCATCATCAGTCCAAGAGGCAATCCACCACCACCACACTGGAGTAGGGTATTACACCACAACGGTGGCCCGAACTTGTATAAATCCTGTGTCTTTGTCTTGTGAGTTCATAGAGTTCATCCGCAAGATCTTAGCGAGCTAGGGCGTGGATCGAATGGGGGAAAACCTTTGCGTGCACCCCGGTGTTCGATCCTCGAGGGTTTTGCTGGAACCCGTGATCTGACATTTGGCACGCTAGGTAGGGGGTGCGCCGTAGCTTCTCTTCCGTTGATCTGCGCTCCGTCGCCACTGTGCTTCGCCCAGATGGCAGGCGCCTTGTCACCGACTCTGACGGCCAGCGTCGACGACGGGACCAGAGGGCTCTGTGCCCTGCCCCCTACCTGTGGCGGGTGCGGAGGCCACCCAAGTTCAGGCCGGAGATGCCACCGTGCTACGACGGCGCAGCGGACCCGTCAGCTTTCCTGTTGGCATACGAGGAGGCCGTCCTCGAGGCCGGGGGTGATGACAAGGTCATGGCCAACTAGCTTCCCGTGGCCCTCGTCGGCGAGCCGCTCACCTGGCTGCTCAACCTTCCCGGATCCACGGTGGCGTCTTGGGAGGAGCTGCGCGACCTCTTCACTGCGCGCTACGCAGCACCGGCGCACCACACGGTCATGACCCTGCTAGGCGGCTCACAGGCGCCACCTTCAGACCGCCACATCAAGCCGTTCCTCCGCTAGATTGGTGCCGCCTCCAAGCGCTCGGGGGCTCCGCCGGGCTGGGCTGCGCCTGAGGCCGACCTCACCTTCAGCTCAGAAGACCACCGTGTCACCACCACCGGCTCGGGCATGCTTCCGATGCTCTACGCACCCACCATCTGCAACGTGGCCGTCACCAAGACCCTCATCGAAGGCGGCGCTGGTCTCAACTTGCTATTCTTGGAAGCCTTCAGCCTTCATCACGTGCCGCTCGAGCGGCTCAGCCTCAGCAAGCCTTTCTCAGGAGTTGGTGGCGGCGTTGGCCGCCCACTGGGGTAGATCCACCTTCCCGTCACCTTCCGCACCCGTGACAACTACCGCACCGAGCTGGTCGACTTCGACATCGCCCGCATCGGCCTCCCGTACAACACCATCCTCAGGTACTCAGCTCTAGCCCAGTTCATGGCGGCGACTCATCCAGCCTACAACCTCATGAAGATGCCTGGAAGCAAAGGTGTCCTCACCGTCAAGGGGGACACCAAGGAGGCCGAGACAGCGGTCAAACTTGCCTTCAGGACCGCTGTGGCGGCGTAGCCCATCGGCACCGGTGCCCCCGAGGCCAAGGAGGCCGCGCCAACCAAGAAGTAGCTATTCACCCAAGACAAGGCAGAAACCAAGCAGGTGCCGGTCGACGAGGATGGCTCCTCAGGAGCCACCTTCACCATAGGTGTCGGCCTCAACCGCAGCCAAGAGGAAGCATTGGTGAAGTTCTTGCGCGCGAACAAGGATATATTCGCATGGGAGCTCATTTAGCTGGTGGGGGTCCCGAGAGAGGTGATTCAGCACCACTTAAGGGTATGCCCCAATGTGCGCCCTGTGAAGCAGCGAGCAAGGCGGCAGTCCATGGAGAAGCAGACCTTCATCGTCCAAGAGACTCGCAAGTTGGAGGCGGTAGGTGCCATTCGTGAGGTTAGGTACCCCAAATGGCTGGCGAACCCCGTCATGGTGCCGAAGAAAGGCAGTAAGGAGCGAACGTGCGTCGACTTCACCAACGTCAACAAGGCGTGCCCTCAAGATCCGTTCCCTCTCCCGCGCATCGACCAGATCGTCGACTCCACCACCGAGTGCAACCTACTGTGCTTCCTGGATGCATTCTCAGGGTATCACCAAATCAAGATGGCGATGTAAGATGTAGAGAAGACAACCTTCCTGACCCCGTGTGGGGTGTACCACTACACCTGTATGCCTTTCGGACCGCACAACACGGGTGCGACCTTTCAGCGGCTGATGCACATCGCTTTGGGGAGGCAGCTCGGGAGGAACACGGAGGCCTACGTCGACGACATTGTGGTGAAGTCTCGGCAGGCGAGAACCTTGATGCAGGACCTGGAGGAGACCTTGGAAAGCTTGTGCCAGGTGAACTTGCGGCTTAACCTGGAAAAGTGTGTGTTCGGTGTCCCTTCCGGCAAGCTGCTGGGATTCCTCGTGTCACATAGAGGGATCGAGGCGAATCCAGAGAAGATCAAGGCCATTGAGGGCATGAGCCCACCGTAGACCCTCAAGGAAATGCAGAAGCTGGTTGGTCAGGTGACTGCGTTGGGGTGCTTTATCCCCAAGCTGTGAGAGCATGCCTTACCCTTCTTCAAGCTAATGAAGAAGAAGGGCCCATTCGAGTGGACTCCGGAGGCCGACCGAGCCTTCCAAGACCTCAAGAGATACCTGACCAGCCCTCCGGTGATGGTGGCGCCACGACCTCTCGAGCCTCTAGTACTTTATCTTGTCGCAACCCCATACTCCGCCAGCGCTGCGCTAGTGGCGGTTCGGGAGGAGCACCAGGCCAAGAGCGCACCGCGCCAAGCTACGCCGCCAGCTGAGATGACACAAGAAGGCACAACAAGAGCCATAGCGGCAGCAACAGAAGACCAAGGTCGGCAGGACGACGCTGTAGGGATTCCAGCAAGCGATCAGGCGCCGGGGGTCCCGCCACCTCAGGAGGCACCCCAGCTTTCACAAGACGCGGGCCTCACCAACACGCCGGTCCTTGTCGAGCACCCGGTGTATTTCATCAGCATGGTGTTGAGGGACGTGAGGGTACGATATCCCATGGCTCAGAAGCTCCTGCTCACGCTCCTGGTGGCCTCGCACAAGTTGCGGCACTACTTCCAGGGCCACCCTATCAAGGTCGTCCTAGCCTACCTATTGTAGAGAGTGCTCAGGTGCCCTAACTCCGCTGGAAGGGTCGCTGAGTGGAACATCGAGCTGTAGGCGTTCTAGTTGGAGTTCAGCACTACCAGGGTCATTAAGGGAGCCGCGCTCGCTGATTTTGTGGCGGAATAGACGGATGACCCGGCACTTGAAGTGGGCGAGGACCGGTCCACCTCGCTAGGAAGCGAGGCGCCCGACGGATGGGTCATCTATTTTGATGGTGCCTTCATGCACCAGGGCGCGGGAGCTGGAGCAGTACTCATCTCGCCCATGCAGGAGAAGCTCTACTACGCTGCGCAGCTCTGTTTTCAGCAGGGCTAGAAGGTCTCCAACAACATCGCAGAATACGAAGGTCTCATAGCTATCTTGAAGGCCGCGACAGCTCTAGGGGTGAAGCGCCTCACCGTTAGGGGTCACTCATAGCTCCTAGTCAATGTCTCCAACAAAGTATATGAGCCAAAGGATGAGCACATGGTGGCGTACCTCGCAGAGGTACGTAAGATGGAAAAGCAGTTCCTAGGCCTGGAGGTGCAGCATGTGCCCCGGGGCACCAACAAGGAAGCCGACGACATCGCTAGGAGGGCATCCAAGCGGCAGCCCCAAGAGCCTGGTGTCTTCGAGGAGCGGCTCTTCAAGACGTCAGCGATGCCACCACATTCAAGCACGGCACGGCCTCAGGAGGAGCTCCCACAACCGCCTGTCACGGGAACCCGAGCTTGTGGCCCGTCCTCAGGAGCTCGCTTGATCTTGGCACTGAAGCCCCAAGAGGGATGTTGGACCAAGGAATTCAAGGAATATATGAGGCAAGGGGCACTACCGGAGAAGGAAGAGGACGCAGAGCGCGTGGCCCGACAAGCCACGACATACTGCATTCGGGACAGTGAGTTGTATAGGAAGCGACCAAATGAAGTTTCGCTGCATTGCATTTCCAGGGACCAGGGGAAGGAGTTGCTGATTGACATACACGGTGGGGACTGCGGACACCACTCGTCGTCACGGACTCTTGTCGGCAAGGTGTGCCACAGTGGATTCTACTGGCCCACGGCGCTCAACGACGCAGCCGAGCTGGTGAAGTCCTGCGAAGCTTGCCAGTTCCAAGCCAAGCAGATCCATCAGCCAGCTTAGGGCCTCCAGACTATACCACTCACATGGTCGTTCGCCGGCTGGGGTCTCGTGTTCACCAAGTGGGCGGAAGTGGAAGCCGTCCACACCATCCCAGCTGGTTCTGCGGTTAAGTTCATCAAGGGCCTCGTGAGCCGTTTCGGGGTCCCCAACCGCATCACCATCAACAATGGCTCGTAGTTCACCAGTAACCTCTTCAAAACATACTGTGCTAACCTTGGAACGCAGATCTGCTACGCTTCGGTGGCGCATCCCAGGAGCAATGGCTAGGCTGAATGGGCCAACGTGGAGGTCCTGAGAGGCCTCAAGACCAGGACCTTCAAGAAGAAGCTCGAGGGCTGCGGCAGGAGCTGGCACGACGAGCTCCAATCCGTGTTGTGGTCCATCTGCACCACTGCCACCAAGCCGACGGGCGAGACCCCGTTCTTCCTTGTCTATGGAGCCGAAGCGGTCCTCCCTCATGAGGTCAAGCATCGCTCCGCATGGGTCCTGGCGTTTGATGAAACGCAGCAGGACGCCACGCGGGGGATGGACCTCATAATGGGGGAGGAACATCGCCACGAAGGTCCATTGAGGGTGGCAAGGTACCAGCAGGTACTACGGCGATACCACTGTCGCAACATCCGCTCTAGGACGCTCGAGGCAGGCGACCTCATCCTGAGGCGGGTCCTCTCCAAGGAAGGGTTGCACAAGATCTCACCCATGTTTGAGGGCCCGTTCAGGGTCGTCCAAATCTCCAGGCCTGGCGCCGCGCGCCTGGAGACACAGGACGGGGTGCCCATCCAGAACATGTGGAAGTTCTACCCATGAAGCAAGGCCCAGTGCTTGTGAAGAAAGGCCCAGTGCCTGTGAAGAAGGCCCGGTGCCTATGAAGAATCGCTGCTCGTGACACTCTCACGTAACAATGAGTGGGGCTGTACATGCCCCAGAGTCTCAGGAGTGCTGCCCTCGGGCCTCGGGGGCTCCCTCCCACGCCTAGTGGCAGATTTAGCTCCGCGCTGGTGAGAAGAGTTGAAGACTAGACTAGGTGCCGGACGCGGCTTTTCATTTGCTTTCCGTAGTTGGCTCGCCTTCTCTTAATTGAAGTTTGCCTCTGATGTTCCTTGCCGATTTCCTTCCGTCGCCTTTTGCCACCTTTTGCTGATTTGGTTCCAGTTTGCTTATGTTCTCTCTCTTGCATACCTCGCGAGGGGGCTAGGCAGGCGCCTTCGCGAGGGTTTTTTCCTTCTGTGTTGGTCCTTCTCTCTGCCTTCTGTCTGCTTTCTCGGGAGGCACCCTCGTTCGAGCACACAAGCCGGCACATCTCTCCTAATCCGTGCCCCTCGGGTACCGCGATATGAAGCACTGGGTCAAGGCTCGGGTGAACGATAAGTCTCCTAGCGAGCTTCATAATGTATTTTTTGCAGTTCCTGAGCAACCACTAAGCCAAGACGGGCACGAGGAAACAAGTGCCTTGTGAAGAAGAGGCTGCCCCGAACGCGCCAAGCTAAGTTATCTCCGCACAAAATAACAACACAACACGGAAATAACAAGCATAGCATAATGACTGAGGAATCACAGTTCGATACATGCCCCTCCGGGCCCATACTGGTTTCATTTTGATGCATGAAAGAAAAGAGGAACAAAACAAAAGCGGCGTTGCAGCAAACCACGGGGGCAGGCCTCCAGCGACGTCCCGAGCTTAGCCGGATCCCTCCTCGCGCTTCACGGAGGCGCGGCAACGAGACGACCCGCTACCACCTTCACAATGAGCGCGATGGCGTGGTGGCTGGTCGTAGCCGCCGCTGTAGGAGCTTTCGCCAAGAGAAGAGCCACCGTAGCTGGAAGAGGCGTGGCCAGCGGGCTCGCCCTCGTCGCGGGCATCGCCGAGACCGAGCACCTCCTCGCCTTCGGTCGTCTCAGGGCAGCACCCAACGCGGCGACCATCTTCCCCAAACACCCTCACGTAGAGGGTCGCATCACCGTCATACTTGAAATGGAGGGTGCACCGCCTGCCCAGGCCGTGCGCTGATACGTCTCCAAAGTATCTATAATTTTTGATTGCTCCACGCTATTATATTATCTATTTTGGATGTTAATGGGCTTTATTTAACACTTTAATATCATTTTTGGGACTAACCTATTAACTGGAGGCCCAGCCCAAATTGCTATTTTTTTGCCTATTTCAGTGTTTCGCGGAAAAGGAATATCAAACGGAATGAAACCTCCGGGAACATGATTTTCTCAACAAACGTGATCCAGGAGACTTGGAGTGGGCGTCAAACAACTCCTACTCATGCTAGTGGGTTTCATCTATTTACTGTGGCAATGACAGGTCATGCAGAGGAAAAGGGGTTCAACTACCGCATCATGTAACAGTTGAATCGTTGTTGTCCCAATGCACTAAAAGAGAGTAGGAGCAAGAGATTGGGGTTGTATCAGAATGAACAAGGGGTTTTTGCTTGCCTGGCATTTCCGAAGGTATAGGTCTTCATCGGTGTCATCAAACTCATCGTCGGAACTATGTCCATTAAGAGGGGACAAATATCGGCAAACAGAGAAAGAACACAATCAATGCAATGCAACAATATGATGCATGATCATGACATGTCAATATGCTATGATTTGAGCTAATGCAACATATAGTCATTTTGATTGAAGTGCAATTCAAAGCTAGATCAAATTCCAACTCCAAATCTATTATCAAATTTGTCCTAATCATGTTCCATCCTAAATAGTGAGGTTAACATTCTCAAACATGCATGAAAATGATACAGATGGATACATTGCATTTTTCTGATAATTTTTCATATATAAATTATTTCATTTGGAGTTACAGTTGAATTTCTATGATTTTTAGAAGTTTAGGACATTTTTTGAAAAATAAATAAATCGTTTAGATTTATTTAAAATCCAGAAAAGTGATTACTGCGTCAGTATGGCGTCATGCTGACCTCAGCAAGTCAATGGGCCCGGTCCATGTCAAACCTGACCAGTGGGTCCCACTGGTTAGTTTCACGGTGCTGGTTAGGTCACTAACAGGTGGAGCCAGTCAAAGGCTACGTCAGCAAAGTCAACACTGACGCGTGGGGCCACTATGATTAGCTAAACTAAACTGTAAATAAATTGTGGTTAATTTAGGTCACGGGACCCACTTGTAAGTGGGTCAAGGTGTTAAATTAGAGGCGTCATTAGCAGCTAACGACATAGCCACGTCAGCCCGCCGGCGTTTAGCCGCCAGTGACACAAACCGCGGCGGAGACGCGTCGGGTTCATGCTACAGGGCACCGTTTAGGGTGCGGTTGGGTTCTATGGCAAGCTGGAAGTGTGCCGCATCCAGTGGTGCAGGCGGTTGGTTGTGGGGAGGCCAGGAACGACGGCGACGATGACAACCGCGGTGGCCGGAGTTCGGACCTCGGCGAAAACGACGTTGCAGCGCACGGCGGGAGCAATGGGTGAGTGCTCTAGACACCCGACGGCGTGCTATGCATGTTGGAGTGCTCGGTTGCGGGTTCCCGTAGGTGTGGTTGCGGTGGCGACAAGGCTATGCGGCGGCAAGCTTCGGGCACGACGGCGCTAGCGCTAGAGGACACGTGGGGTGACGGGATTAGGGGCGAAACGAAGAGGGGCTCACCCCGCGTCGTCTGGAGGCATCAGCGAACTCGGGGATGTCGTGGCGGCGACGAATCTGTCGATGGAGTTCGGCGGCCATGCTCGGAGAAGAACGATCGATGGCGACATTACGGTGCTCCTGGGCTTCAAATCTTGCATGTGCAGGCGATGAAGAACGTCGCAAAGCGACTGGACATGGCGGAGAGGCAAGACAACGGTGGTGGGCGCACGGGCAGCGAGCAGCGGTGACGGGCACGCTCGATGGTGGGGAAGAGAGCAAGACAGGGGAGGGGAGAGAGAGCAGCGAGTGAGGGAGAGGAGAGAGGGGTCTTGGGGCGTCTCCGTAGCGTCGCGAGGATGTTGGGGAGGCTGCCACCGCGAAGCAGGAGGTGGAGGCCTCTGCGTGCGCACGTGCTACTTTGCCACTGCCTACTGGCAGAGGTTGAAGACAGCGGCTCTGCCACGGGTGGCTGGACTAGTGCAGCTGGGCCGGCTACAAGTAAGTGGCCCAGGTATGGGTCTCTTCTTTCTCTGTTTTCTAATTTATTCTGTTTTCTTTTTTTCTGCTTTATGTTTGCAAATAAAATACCAACCAAAACACTTTGGTTAATTCTGCAAATTTTTGTGAGGAATATTTGAATTATTTTCAAACCACACAATAAATTTCAGAATATTTGGAGCAATCAATATTGAATGGTACCTTTTAAACTCCAACTCAAATACCATAATGATTTAATTCAATAACCAAAATTTCTTGGAAAAATATTCATCATCTCTGGTAGAGGCTTTCACCTTTTTCCATAAATCATGAACATTTTAAAAGGATATTTTGAGGTCATTGAAAATATTTTGGTTGAACCTATTTGAGTTCTTCTGGTGCTAGGGTTTTATCGTCCCCATTTCAACTTTAATTGAAAACTAACATGATGCATGGATGCTTTAATGCAACTAATGACAAGCAAATTCTAGGGCTGTGACAAGACACGTACAGAAACATGTGATTCCCGCGCACGGGTTGGAGTCTTGTCTTGCTTGGGTAAATTTGTGTTTATCTGACCTTTTTCCTATGTGAACTATCATGTGGGACCCACAAGGAACATGGTCAATTTAACTAGTCAACATGGTGCCACGCAGACTATTTGGTCGGTCAATAGAGTGCAATCCGATGCTGAACGGTGAGCAAGTGACCGTATAATCACCACAAAACGTATATAGTGACTGTAATGAGCGTATTCTGAAGTTTGGTGACTGTATTATGCTTTTCGCTCTGTAGGCCCTCCAAAACTACATCTTTATACGTTCTCGCATGTTACATCTAACAACTATGCAATACAGCACTACTACTACACTCTAACACAATAAATCATATGTGTTTTTAGTTTTACTAGATATCATATTGTTACTTAATTATTCAGTTTGCATACATTAAAATTGCCTTTGAAATGTATGGCCAGTATCATCTACCACGCGGGAAAAATCCTGCCCTTTCCTGTTTAATCCGGTTTGTATCGATGGATCGTGCAAAACAGCAAAACTATAGTACTATATAGTACAAGTGAGAGTTCACGGGGCCGCCGTGTCGTGTACTGCTCCGTCGTAAGAGCACTTGCTTTCATAAATGTTCTAGTCCCGTTCGCCGACATGTGGGACATCATGCTACCGGGTCCACGTGCCATACCGAAATATAGTGTTGAGCAGCAGGGGTGAAGCACCCCAGTCATGGCACCGGCGTAGTAATGAGCAATGATGGGTCAAATCACAAAGCTGCACCTTTCCCGCAGTTAAGTTGGAGGGATGAAGTAATAATGCGAAAAAAGAAGTTGGAGGGACGAAGCAACCATCATTTCACTCGTTGCTGAATCCGCTTCTCCCTCATCTTCTTCAAGTTTTTTTGATAAGATCTTCTTCAAGTTAACCACGTGTTGCTTCTGCCGTTGTTCTACCTCATGCAGGATGCGGATCGGCTTGGTAAAGCACTGACACGTGGGATCGCATGTTAGCAATCTGCTAGGCCCATATCCTCTAAAATTAAGAAACCTCCCCCGCCATCCGCGCGGCAAAATCACCTCCTTTTTACTAATCTTGATTCTATAATTTTTTAGATCAATATAATTGAGATTTGTATAGATAGCACACAGGAGCAAAACCAAGTGGTACGGTTAAGGGCATCCACAATGTGTAGCCAAATGTGAAAATAGCTTTTGGCATCGATGGGAACCATTATGGACGGTGCTGCCAAAGCCAAAAAGATGGAACCGAAGCTCCCTGATTGATTGATTGAAGGAATAGAAAAATGCAACGTCTCTCCTCTTGCTCCTGTTCTTGGATGCATGTACAGTATAGAGCATAGAATCTACTCCCCTATCCCTTCTATCACAAATCACAAAGCATTGAGGCATCAAATCACAAAGCACGGACGAAGCAACCATCATTTCATTCTTTGTTGACTTCGCTTCTCCATCGTCTTCTTCGAGAAACCACCTCACCGCACTAAGCTGGACGGACGACGCTATTGTGTACTAGTAGTATTAGTACATTATTTACGCGTCCTTTGGTTCAACGGACTTCTTGTATGCAAATAAGGCGGTTGTCTCGGCTTGCAGGCGGCACTTGCGTCCGGTGGTCTCCCTCAACGGTGTTCTCCGTCGAATGCACTTCGCCAAACCACAATGTTCGAGATATCGCCGACGTCACCACAATGGGGAAGGAAGTCAAATAGTTACTACCTCCATTTTTTGTACACAAGGCCAGTATATCAAAATTACAATTTGCAAAAGGCCACTAACACTAATTGAGGCAAAATTGATGGGGTTTGCCTCATACTACCAACCAAGGACATTAATATACCCTTGCATGCATGCGGAAGTGAGAAGGTTGGTTTGCATGGCACTGCATTAATCAAGCGATGAGGAGTGAGCTGGTTAGCTCTTTGGGCTTTGGAGAAAAAATACGCATTAATTGACACGTCAAATGAGGATTTGTATCGATTAATCCCGCGAAGGAAAACCCCGCCTTTCTTTATTAACACCAGTACTCCTAGTATGCACGTACTTATCCTGTTTGGGTCTAGGCCTTGCATTGCCATACTTCGCCACACATTTTTGCCAAGCTTGCCTAAATTTTTCAAAATGAAAAGGAGGTACACTAGCGCACGACTGTCGCGGTCGCACCGCACCCTCACATGGCCGCTCCGCACCCTCACACAGTCGCTCCTGCATGTCGCAAACCCAACCAAGGGAACGCACCCTCACTGACACGTGCTACCGCATGTGAACAAACCAAACTCAGCCATCCTACCGCTGACACATAATTTTGGTTCATACAATATGTTTATCCAACCACATGTTGGGGAGGATCCATACGGCCCGTGCGGTGGTCTTTTGGGGAAGAAGAAGAGGTGAGGAAGAAGGGTTAGGAGATGTAGGATATTCATCCAACAGCCTAAAATGGTAGACTGACCCAAATGATGAAAGTCAGGCAACTTGCATAACAATATATGTTTTTACACAACAGAAGATCCCTAAAAACAACAACATAAAGAAAAATTATCACTGCTCGCATAACGAGACGGCCTCATCATCTTTGGCTGTCGGCGCGAACCAGTCATAGCTGCCGACGTGTGTCTCCGCACCGTGGTTGTCCTCGGCCTCCAGCTACTCATTCACGCGGAGCATGCGGGCGCTCTGCATGGACGAGAGCACCGCCCGGTTCAAGTCGAGGATGTCCGGTTCCGCCTGCAGGAGGGCCTCGATGGCAGGGGCATCCGCGCGCTCCGCGTCGAGTTGAGCCTCCGCCGCCCGATTCAAGTCAAGGACGTTCGGTTTCGCCTGCAGGAGGGCCTGAATGGCAGCAGCATCCGCGCGCTCCGCGTAGAGTTGAGCCTCCGCCGCCCAGTTCAAGTCAAGGACATCTGGTTCCGCCTGCAGGAGGGCCTCGATGGCAGCGGCATCCGCGCGCTCCGTCTCAAGTTGAGCCTCCACCGTCGAGTTCACATCCACGACATCCGGTTCCGCCTACAGGAGAGCCTCGATGGCAGAGGCATGCGCGCGCTCCACTTCGAGTTGAGCCTCTGCCTCCTGGTCCTCCTTTAGTATCGCCAGGTTGAACCGTTGGTCCGCCTGCACCATGGGGGACCCGGATGCCGGCACAAAGTCGACGTCCATCGTCTCATACCCATCGGGGGCCTTCTGCGCCGCGACCTCCGCCATGAACATTGGATCGGCTTCCTCCTCCTCGTAGCTTGGCTCTAGAGAACTCGGGGATTGGCCCGTCACAAAGCGAGCTTGGGAACGGAGGTCTGTGGTGCCGACCGCAGCCGCAATTTCTACACGGCGCTCCGGCGTCAGCATCTTGTAGTACGTGATCTTTTGGCGCACCATGGCTTTCCGGCGAACTAGGGGACGCTTGATGCGGGCTAGGGGATCGAAAGGTGGGGGATGGGCAGGAGAGGAGGTGTGGTTTTGGGGCAGTGGATGGCGTAGGCCGAGCAGTGAAGGTTCTGGTGTGAATAGTTGTTCAGATGACGACCGGTCAATCGGTTTTGACTGTACATCGCTCTTGTCGCATTCGCGTTGCACCTCGGCACGCTGGACCCTCCACGTCGCTCACCGAATGGAACGCGCTTCGTATTGCGTTTTCGCTCGCTTGTGGGACCATAGTTATGAGCAAACCTACGTCCCTCCCCCTCCCCTGCTCGTGTCATTTATACTACCACTCCCTCCATTTTATATGGAGTAAATAAAAACAGTGGGAGTATACTACGGATGAGGATCCCATGACATGGACGAACCCATTGAGTAACTGACATGCGGGGTCTAGCAAGCATGGGGTCCTCCAGTAAGTGAACGAAAGGGAGGGTAAAGTAGGGATACCTACGTCAGAAGATCCACTTCCACTACTACTCCCTCCTTCCATCTACAGGGCCTAATGCATTTTTTGAGGCTAACTTTGACGAAATGTTAGAGTAATAATATCTGACATGCAACTTACACAAAGCATATGGTGAAATTCATACATGAAAGGAGCTTCCAATGATATAATTTTCACATTATACATCTCATGTACTATTAATGTTGTCAATAGTCAAAGGCGGTTTTGAAAAACGCATTAGAGCATGGTTAATAATATAGCCAGCCGATGGCTATAAGGAACTGACATGTCATCTATAGCCATCATCTATATGCAGTCATGCAGTAGCCCGCAAAAAAATATATAAGGTTGGCTATTGTATTTGTACTTTTTTCTATCTCCTCTCTATCTCTTTCTTCATATTTATTGTATTTAACTATGAATGCATATATAGCTAGGCTCTTGCATGAGAGCTCACTCCCTTTACTTTTTCACATCTCTCTCCTCCACATAGGCCCTATATAAATGGAAGGAGGGAGTACTATGAGCACTGCATACTCTACTACAGATGTTGTCAGTACTCCACTAGTACTATTGGACAGGAAGCTTAAAAAAAGTTACTATTGGACTGGCTATATGTGGCGAAATCGTAGTAGGAAGAGCATGCGCGAGAACAAGCAAATTCATGTGGTTGAAAACAAATTGGAAACCATGTCTATTTGAATACAGATCTAGGAGTACATATGAATCTAACAATATTGATTGGGCGTTGTTGAATGTTGATACTTTTTTCTGTAAGTTTGATCAAAGTAGAGATACTTTGACTACACATAAAACTTATATGTAAACTACTAGAAAGGATCAGAGGGAGTATATTGTACGTTCAAGATCGAAACGAACATTGAATACCCTTTATATATGATTTGTGGATGATATGATCACCGGTTCAAAATTTTGAATCTGCCTTAGGTATCACACATGCACCCACTCGTTCTCTCTCGATTTCATCTCGGGGTCCGGAGATCGATTGAAAGAGGACTAGGGTGGGTACAATACGTTCGTTTCTCTTATGAATGTACAATATACTCCCTTTGATCCCCAAAGCCCCCCCCCCCCGCCCCCGCCGGTCATTTCTATCATAGAAACAGACCAAACCTTTATCTCCTTGCATGACACGCAATTGACAATCGATCTCGTCAAGATGTGTCGGGGCATGAACCAAATGGGATGTCAAAACTAAGATGGGAAGCGACACGTAGTGAAGGAAAAGTGAAACTTTAAATGAACCATTTGTTTGTATGCATGTGGGACAAATTACAACATTGGAAATACAAGCATGGTCTAGGCCCACATACGAATGATACTCGGCGGAATGTTCAAATGAGGCATGCGGGAGCGACACGCTCATCGTTGCTTTACACGGTCGGTTTCAGTGTGCCGAGGGCGGCGTTAGCGCTGTCGCATGACCAGCATATCAACACCCGTCTCCTCGAGGATGCATGGGGCACCGAAGTGCGCGTGCGCTGTGATCACTGCAAAAAAAAAAGACACATCCGTGACATTTTGGGCCGAACGAAATTTTTTTCTGTCATACTTCTATGACAAAAAATCATGACAGAAAATGGGCTTTTCGTCCTGGGTGGGCCGGAGACGCAGCTACGCAGCTGCATGACATTCTTTGGGCCGTCTATGACGGAAAAAACCATGGTAGAAGCGAGGGGGAGGAAAATTTCAGGGAGTTCCCGGTTACGGTGGGAGGTCGGGGGCCGAGCGATGCGCATTTCTCTGTACACGTACGCGCGTGTGTGCGAGGCATTGGCTCTAAGTGAACCCGAGCAAGACGTTGGGCTCTAACTGAACCCGAGCGATTGCACTGCAGGCTACGCGTTACTGAACCCGAGCGGTCGATCGATGGCTGTTAACTGAACCCGATCGAGCGATTCCTTCGCTCCTGCTGCTAACTAAAGCCGATCGATGGGATGAACAGTGAGTGTTGGGGGGGTGGATGAACAGTGAGCAGTGGCATTGCCTCTGGATGAACAGGACCCCGTGGTGTGGTGGAGGGCTGGATGAACAGTAGACGGTGGAGGGGTGCCCGTGGAGGGGTGGATGAACAGGACCCCGTGGTGTGGAGAGCTGGATGAATAGTAGACGGTGGAGGGGTGGTTGAACAGGAACCCGTGGTGTGGAGGGCTTGATGACTAGTAGACGGTGGAGGGGTGCCCGTGGAGGGGTGGTTGAACAGGACTCCATGGTGTGGAGGGCTGGATGAATAGTAGACGGTGGAGGGGTGGTTGAACAGTAGCCGGTGGAGTAGCGCGCGGTGGAGGCTGGATGAACAGGAGCCCGTGGAGGCTGGATGAACAGGAGCCCGTGGAGGCTGGAGGAGGTCGACGGTGGAGATGAACAGTATCCCGTGGAGTCCCGTTTTGCGGTACGCCACACCCCTCCCGATGAACAGGACCCCCGTTTCGACCGTAGCGCTCCAACACAAGTCTGTTTCCTCCGTTTTGCGGTACGCCACACCCCTCCCGATCAACAGGACCCCCGTTTCGACCATAGGAGGTCCGTTTCCTCCATTTTGCAATACGGCAGACCCCTCCCGATGAACAGGATCCCGTTTCGAATGTGGCCGGTCGAACACAAGGCCATTTCGTCCGTTCTGCGCTACGCCAGGCCTCGGTTCCATCGCCTGTTCCGTCCAAGCCCTCCCGATGAACACGACGCATTCCGTTGCCTCCCCATGAACATGACACATTCCGTTGCCTCCCATGAACACGACGACGATGCTGTTTCTCCGTTCCGACCCAGCCATGTACATGAGCCATCGCTGTACGTATGCGCGAGTAGGCGTTCGAGACCCCGCCCATATGTACACATACGTGGCCGTATTTTCTTTCTTGCACCCTGGCCGCTGTACGTACGTGTAAATGCTACGTGCACGCCTCTACTACGACACGTGCGCGCCTCTACTATGATAGCTACGCGCGTCTACATCAAACAGTATGTACATACACGTTCGCGACCAGAATGACAATGCTACGTACGCTTCGACCAGGTGGGTCCCGACTGTCAGGCACTTCCTTGCCTGCGAAGATGTAGCTGGTCGGTCACAGCAGTCAGGGGGTGAATCATTTTGTTTTTTTGCCCGAACGCACTTCCTTGCATGCGAAGATGTAGCTAGTGGGTCCCAGCAGTTAGGGGAATCATTTTTTTCACGAAATACGGTGGCCCGTCTGGTGGGTCCCGCTGTCAGGTGGAGGAATAATTATTTTGCACGTAATAAGGAGGCACTTCCTTGCTGCGGCCGTGGACCCAGCTATCAGCCTCTCCACGTACAGTCCACGTCCGATGGAAGCCGTTCCTTGACCACGTTGACCACGCACGCCGAGAGCACCAGGGCGGTGGACGTGACGCGAGGCCTAGGAAGGGACGACGCGGAGCCGGGGAAGACGCGACAGTGGATGCCCACGCGTAGAGGAGTACGAGGGTTCACTGGTTCGCTGCGGTGTGAGGCTGCCGTCGCCACAGAATAACAGGGGGTGTGGGTGAGTAGAGGGATGGCCTGGCCAGCGGTGGGAGTAGTAGGGGGCGGTGAGGCCTCCGCCGCATCGCAGCCGGCCACGGGAGGCAGGAGCACGAGGCACGACGGTGCTGGTTTGGGCGGCTGGAGCAAGAAGACCAGAGGTTGAAGAAGCACTAGTCACTGGAGCTAGAATCGTGCATATTGACTAAGTTGACAAAGCCCTCCGTCCCCGTCAACTTAGTAGGCCCATAAGTCAGCCTGCCACTCTACTGGGTCCCAGCTAATAGGGGGAGTATTCATTGTTTTGTGCGAAATAAGCAGGCACTTCCTTGCGTGCAAAGATATAGCTGGTGGGTCTGAGCTGTCAGCGGAGGTAACGTTTTTTTCACGAAATACAGAAGCCCTTTCGGTGGGTCCTTGATGTCAGGTGGAGGAATCATTATTTTGCACGTAATAAGGAGGCATTTCCTTGCGCGCGGCCATGGACCCAGCTGTCGGCCTCTCCACGTAAAGTCCACTTCAGATGCATGTCGGTCGTTGACCATGTTGACCAGGCCGCGCCGAGAGCACCAGGGCGGTGGATGATGGCGAGACCTAGGAAGGGAACGACACGGAGGCAGGGAAGACTCGACAGTTGTTTCCCACGTGGAGGGGAGTACGAATGTACGAGGGTTTACTAGTTCGTCTGCCGTTGTCGGAGAATAACAACAGGTGTGGGTGAGTAGAGGGATGGCTAGGCCAGCGATGGGAGTACGATGGGGCGGTGAGGCCTGCGCGGCAGCAGAGCCGGCCGCGGGGAGGAGGGAGCAGGCAGTCCCGCCGGCGCCTGTTTGAGCGGCTGGAGCAGGAAGATCAGAGATTGAAGAAGCACGACGACCGTTGGATGGCCATCCAATAGTCACTGCTTGTTCGTCAACCTTTTTTTAGGAAAGCCTCAAATCTGTGGAAAACAGCATACAGCCCATTTGCTAATTCTTAAGGTTTTTTTGGAGCCCATATTCTTTTTGTTAGCATTACAGCCCATATTGTGGCCACGGTTAAAAAATTATACGAAATTTTGCATATTTCGGTGCGGTCCGAATTGTTTTTAATCCCGAAATTTCGACTCACATTCAAACTGATTTTAAAAATAAATGTATATCAATATAAAATCCAACAAATTCTCCACGCATAAAAACTAATGTAATTTAAAATCTCGAAATCAAAAAAAAGATATTTGAAACTAATTGCCGGTTTGATGTGTTTTAAAAATGTACAGCCCATTTCTCCTTACTGATCGGCCATTTTCTCGGCCAGCCGAATGAAAGCTCTACTCGTCTTGAAAGATTTGCAGCCCAACAGGCTTGACAAAGCGACTTACTTGGCAAATCACAAAAAAACTGGGCTGTGGCCGTGGACCCAGCTGTCAGTCCATTTGTTTTTTTAGTCCATTTGGTGGCCTGGGTGAAACAATGATGTAGCATCTATGCAGCCCATTTAAATCCCATTTGCATTTTTCTCGAAAGTCGCGGACTTGCTGGGCTGGGTGAAAATATCATGTTGGGCTAGACGGAGAAATGTTATAAAAACATAAACACATGATTGCACGTCAGTAAAATCTTTGCAAGCTTATGTACGCAATCACTAGGAGTTAACTTGCCAAGTTATATATAAACAATTATTATTATTATTATTTTGTAAGAACTTTCAACTAACGAAATAAAATATCATTTTAATTTGATGAGTTAATAGTACGTGGGGTATTATTATTTTTTAGGCTAGACGTGGGACCGTTGAGTTGGTTCTAGGTGAAAGTACTGGGAGAAAACTCAGTTTACATCGAAAAAGAAAGTGGGAGAAAATTCAGAGACCTGCTGGGTCCACCTGAGGAGGGGAATATGTTGGGAGGAAGGAGATTCAAAGCACGGCAGCCGAGTGAACTAGTTTTTTTACGGACAAGTGAACTAGTTTACATACATAAGCAAATTGCCACTAAAAAGCAATCAGGTTAATGGGTTCTTAAAAGAAATATTTCGGACAAAACAGATAATTACGACACATAGGCTAATGCATGAAATACTCACATGATAAAGGTGCTTATAAACAGATAAAGTACAACATCTAGACCTTCCTGGCACGCTTGATCATGACGCTGCGGCTGTCCGTGTGCTCGTCGGTTACGGGAAGCAGACACGCCCTCATGTCCAAGATCTGCATGTACATGTCGTAGCATGCGTATGCGCCCTTGGCCGCGTAGGTTATGTAGGCTAGATTCAGAGGTACCTCCCACGTGTTCAGGTCGTCTTCTTTCATGTTGGCGTATCAAGGGTCGATGATGGTCTCAGCGAGGTCAACCATGGAGTCCTCCTGCTGCCCGTTGCTAATGATCTTGTATTGCTTCTGGATGTCGACAAGCTTGTTGCACCAGATGGCCGAATCATCGCGTTCTTCCTTCTCTCCACCATAGCGAAGGTGCAGTCGGCGCTGCCGATGAAACGGGCGAATGCTCCAGAACCTGGTGCAGCCATAGGACTGAGGCGAGGCAGAGCTTCACCGAGTCCGTATCGTTGGTGTACATCACATTCAACTTGGTGCAGCCATAGGACTGAACGGCAAACTCAAAGGGGAACTCCTTGCTGAAGTCCATATCCAGCAGGCTCACCCCTCGGATCGCCATTGGAGTCTCTTCGAGTGAACGAGTGTGTAGGCGGCGGCAGCAGTTCGTTTTTCAGCTCTTGGGGAACAGGATTCAATAGTAAGCTGAGTGTGTATAGGCGACAACAGTTACTACCCCTCCCTCGTCCGCTGCACGCCTGGCAGAAGATGCACCCTTGGCCACACATCGGTTCACGAGCGGGTCTGTATTGGTACTGTAATAACAGGAGTTAGTGGTCACTTTACTTAAATTTAATTAGTTTTAATAGAAATTTGTACTTAAAACAAGCAATGCATTCGCTCGTTCTATCAGTGCCACAGGATCAACATGCACAACAATTAGAATTATTATTCTCAGGACGCACACAATCATCACATTTGTCGCACTTCCACAAAAGATATACTACCGAGTTTGAACTGTTTGTTATGGTTGTTGTCCTCTGCATCATCATGCCGTGTTTCCCAGCTTGCAAGATTCGGAACCAACAAATAAGATCCAAATAATAAGTACAACAAAGATGCCTACACATCTCACTGATTCCCAGCTTGCAAGATTCAGAACCAACCCATTAGAGCCTTTTGATAAAGTGAATATCGGGATTAAATCCATCTTGGCTAGCCATGTCATACAATCGAAGAACTTGGTGAATGCTCTTGACCGTCACAACATCTGTAGTTGAGTATTCCTGTTTGCACATCATGTTTGCACAGCACAAACAAGGAGATAGGAGAGCATGATTTCTCTTTAATAGCGGCCTCCTTGAACTCAACCTCCAGCTCTACTAGGATGAGGTCTGCCTGGAGTTCCATGATTCAATTCCTATGCCTTTTTCTGTAGTTCACCTGAAATGAAGAAAAGATTGCATCATTCAGCTAGCAAGAAGTACTTGCTCTTGTGAGCTGGCCGGTTCTTCTTTAGTAGTTGCACTAAAATTGAGGAACATTAAGGTTGGCTGTCCGGCTCATGTAAGGTGCAACTATAATTTTCTTATCCTTTTGTGTAGTTCCACTAAAATAAAGTGCCATTGTGGTGACAGTGACGGCTCCATCTTGCAAAGGCTAATAAAATGTTGCACGAGATTACCAGCAGAACTTGACGGAGATTTTGGGAACTCCAATCACCATTTTGTGCAGTTCCACCAAAATTGAGAGATGTTGCCCACGTGACATTTTAGTTGAACTGCACAAGACACTCATTCCAAAAAAGTGTTTTCTGTAGTTCACCAAAAGGTCACAATAGCAAGAAGGTGAAATGGATATCCCTATCTGCACAAAAAGATAGAAAGTAAACAGCTGCTGGTCAATAAGAATATACGAAACATATACAAAATGAAAAGAAGCATCTTAATTATGTTCATGGCAATCACGCAAGGACAATAGAAAATTTAAAACGTCAGCGATGCTTCATGTTACCAGAAGAATTACGGTCAACAATGAGATTCCTCAAATATGGGATTACTTTAATGGTGGCATTGCTTGTTTACCAGCCACAGTAAATCAACAACAAATAAAGAGTTGGTTTAAGGGCATGGGACCGTGGGGACACCAGGACACTCAGCAGCGTAAAGGAGCAACTTACTTATCATACTGGAGAAAACAGCAGGAGTGCCATTGTACTATGTGAGGGCAGCAAATCTAATCCTGGAGACCTTTTACTATGTGAGGGCAGCAAACCTACTCCTGGAGACCTTTTACTATGTGAGGGCAGCAAACCTAATCCTGAGACCTTTTACTATGTGAGGGCAGCAAATCTAATCCTGGAGACCTTTTACTATGTGATGGCAGAAAATCTAATCCTGGACATACTCTGTTGACTTGTCCACCAGCCGCCACTTTCTATCCTTTTTTCAACCAATAATAGATCTGTTCCTTATCCAGTTTGTACTGCGTTTTCCCATTATTTCCCTTTTCAACCAAGAGACCAGTTGGGTATTCGGTCTCTACTACTTTCACCATATTATTTCCTCTTTGAATCAAGTCCTAGATTCATGCTTCAACTTTCCCCCTTTCTTCGTTGTTTGAACAAAGCCCTAGATTCGAATGCATGAAGTAGCTTTACCTCTAATAATACTAAAAATTTAGGTGGCTTTGGAAGAGCTGATGGGAGTAGAAAAAGATGCACATGCAGACATGTGGGGAGCTGGGGCAGTAGAGCAAGGCCGCTTTCGAAGAACTTATACCTGAGGGTCACCGGGATGTCGGCGGCGGCAGGTCGGATCTGCGGACAATACGGCAGGGAGGAAGAAGGGTCGAAGGACCTCCCGAGTCGGCCATGTGTCGAAGAGAACGGCATGGGCAGAGGATCGGGCCCCTCCGGCAGCTATGGGTTTCCTCCCTCGGCGGCGATGACCGCGTGAACAATGCACCTTTTAGTCCTCTACACACACCGGCCGAAGGGATCCGACCGGATCTGTAACCAGCGGTGAGCAGAGTGAAAATGTCTCTACCGTTGTCTTGTTTATATCTGGAGAGGATGACAGAATGAAGAGAGCAACCCTAGTAAAGCAAGCGCTCAGGCCCCTGCATCCATATATAGTGGAGTGATTATCTTTTTCTCTCTCCACAACAAGTGTTTCAATTTGTGTACGTGGCATTAAAGAAAAGAAACTCTCTATTTAAGGTGACTACTGTACGATTCCTACTTACTACTATAGTACTATAGTATTGTTCACTTGTGCTCCCCGCCCCTCCATTCATTGAGCAACCCCATGGGTGAATAAACATATAGTAAGTACTATATTTATATAGAACGAACAAGCTCGAACTGTTTTCTCGTTGTTAAAAGTTGAGGGCGGGGCTTTTCCAGGGCAGTACGCACGGCAGTTTTCGGGTAGGGCCAGAAGACTATTTTTAATTTTTTTTAAACTTCGAGATGGCCACATAGCATGGAGCCGACCCCAACGATTTTAAGCTTACAGGCACGGTACACGCTATCCTAGACTACTATACACATGAAACTGCCACACGAGCGTCCGGGCTGTGCTTGGCTCTTGCCTCTTCGGGAAGTCAAACAATGATGGAATACTACTGCACTGGAGGAGTACTACAGTACGCTTCTGGCCATCTGACACCGATTGAACTGCTGCATGTCCAACGCATGCGGGAGGGAGAGCGTGTAGCGAAAGCTTCTCCTAGTCTTGGCAGCCACCACGCTCATGGGCGAGGGAGGGACGCTCCTGCCTTTGCGTGTATGACAGGTGGGCCCTACATGTGTGTGGACAACCTGTCATACAGCCAAAGGCATGTCCAGTTAAGTCCGTGAGGGAGAGGATAATCAAACTTCTCGTTGATGTATGAGTTGATGCGACACATCAAAGCACTGCATTTTGGGCCGAACGAAATTTTGGGCCGCGAGGCGTTGGGCTCTAACTGAACCCGAGCGATTGCACTGCAGGCTACGCGTTACTGAACCCGAGCGGTCAATCGATGGCTGTTAACTGAACCCGATCGAGCGATTCCTTCGCTACTGCTGCTAACTAAAGCCGATCGATGGGATGAACAGTGAGTGTTGGGGGGGTGGATGAACAGTGAGCAGTGGCATTGCCTCTGGATGAACAGGACCCCGTGGTGTGGTGGAGGGCTGGATGAACAGTAGACGGTGGAGGGGTGCCCGTGGAGGGGTGGATGAACAGGACCCCGTGGTGTGGAGAGCTGGATGAATAGTAGACGGTGGAGGGGTGGTTGAACAGGAACCCGTGGTGTGGAGGGCTTGATGACTAGTAGACGGTGGAGGGGTGCCCGTGGAGGGGTGGTTGAACAGGACTCCATGGTGTGGAGGGCTGGATGAATAGTAGACGGTGGAGGGGTGGTTGAACAGTAGCCGGTGGAGTAGCGCGCGGTGGAGGCTGGATGAACAGGAGCCCGTGGAGGATGGATGAACAGGAGCCCGTGGAGGCTGGAGGAGGTCGACGGTGGAGATGAATAGTATCCCGTGGAGTCCCGTTTTGCGGTATGCCACACCCCTCCCGATGAACAGGACCCCTGTTTCGACCGTAGCGCTCCAACACAAGTCCGTTTCGTCCGTTTTGCGGTACGCCACACCCCTCCCGATCAACAGGACCCCCGTTTCGACCATAGGAGGTCCGTTTCCTCCATTTTGCAGTACGGCAGACCCCTCCCGATGAACAGGATCCCGTTTCGAACGTGGCCGGTCGAACACAAGGCCATTTCGTCTGTTCTGCGGTACGCCAGGCCTGGTTTCCATCGCCTGTTCCGTCCAAGCCCTCCCGATGAACACGACGCATTCCGTTGCCTCCCCATGAACATGACACATTCCGTTGCCTCCCATGAACACGACGACGATGCTGTTTCTCTGTTCCGACCCAGCCATGTACATGAGCCGTCGCCGTACGTATGCGCGAGTAGGCGTTCGAGACCCCGCCCATATGTACACATACGTGGCCGTATTTTCTTTCTTGCACCCTGGCCGTTGTACGTACGTGTAAATGCTACATGCACGCCTCTACTACGACACGTGCGCGCCTCTACTATGACAGCTACGCGCGTCTACATCAAACAGTATGTACATACACGTTCACGACCAGAATGACAACGCTACGTACGCTTCGACCAGGTGGGTCCCGACTGTCAGGCACTTCCTTGCCTGCGAAGATGTAGCTGGTCGGTCCCAGCAGTCAGGGGGTGAATCATTTTGTTTTTTTTGCCCGAACGCACTTCCTTGCATGCGAAGATGTAGCTGGTGGGTCCCAGCAGTCAGGGGAATCAATTTTTTCACGAAATACGGTGGCCCGTCTGGTGGGTCCCGCTGTCAGGTGGAGGAATAATTATTTTGCACGTAATAAGGAGGCACTTCCTTGCTACGATCGTGGACCCAGCTATCAGCCTCTCCATGTACAGTCCACGTCCGATGGAAGCCGTTCCTTGACCACGTTGACCACGCCAAGCCGAGAGCACCAGGGCGGTGGATGACAGCGAGGCCTAGGAAGGGCACGACGCGGAGCCGGGGAAGACGCGACAGTGGATGCCCATGCGTAGAGGAGTACGAGGGTTCACTGGTTCGCTGCGGTGTGAGGCTTCTCCTAGTCTTGCCAGCCACCACGCTCATGGGCGAGGGAGGGACGCTCCTGCCTTTGCGTGTATGACAGGTGGGCCCTACATGTGTGTGGACAACCTGTCATACAGCCAAAGGCATGTCCAATTAAGTCCGTGAGGGAGAGGATAATCAAACTTCTCGTTGATGTATGAGTTGATGCGACACATCAAAGCACTGCATTCGATATATTTCAATAATTTGCGTGTGTGACTCCCAGATGCAGAGGCCGGGGGTCATCATCCTCCTTTTCGAGAAAAAATAGACGCGTGTGTGAGAGGACGAGTGCGTGCGTGCACCTCTTCTCTTCCTGTATAACGTACTACTAAACTCAGAGTACACGTTTTTGTGGGTGGCACGATGGTGCGTGCGAGAAGTCCCGAGAGATAGGCTTAATGCATTAATTGCAATGCATGCATGTATAAAGTACATGCATTGGTCAATTTTCTCTTAATACTTGCATGCAATGATTTAATGCACCTTGGAATCTGAACATGTGTTGGCGACAACCAAATTGAGCCTTATAAAATGGAAAAACTAAAATTTTGAGATAATCCCTATAAAACCGGAAAGGAGGGAGTAGAAAAAGAAGTACTCCATCCGGGAGTAGTGCCACACTTTGAAACTAGAACCATCAATAAATTTTGAGCTTGCGTCTCATCACATTCCAAATTACTCCATGCTATATTGAATTGCAAACCTGTTCACACCGATCACAACCTAAACGGTTTCCCACTTAGGAGCGTATTAGTACTCGGTTATAAATACTAGTATGCCAAGATGACTGCACATTCCTCCTCAACTCCTCATCCACAAAAACAAACGAGTCATTCAGCATCCTTCCCTTGCGTCTGCCATGGCCAGCGTGAGTTCTGGGTCGAGAGATTGCCACCAGGGAGAGGCGAGCATGGAAGCGGAAGCACGAGAGATGTCCCGCCTCGCTGCGACAGCAGTCGACATGTCCCGCCGCGCGGAAGTAGCAGCACAGAGGCCCCACCGTGCCGTTGAAGCAGCACGGAGGTCCCGCCGCGCCGTCGATGCAGCAGACTAGTCCGGCCGCGCCGCGGAAGCAGCAGAGATGTCCTGCCGCGCCATGAATGCAGTAGAGATGTCCCACCGCGCCGCGGTGGCCTGGGAAAATTTCTCGCGGGCACGCGACGACTGTTATAGGCGCATGCATGCGATCGTCCATAGCCAGACGGATCAGATCTCCCGCTCGGCGAGGTTGCAGGACGACATGATAGCCTCGTTTGAACAGGCTACCGGCGTCATCCGACAACTAAGGGAGGGAAATGAGAGGCTCCAGGCCGAGCACGACCTGCTGAGGGAGAAGAACGTCCGAAGTGCAGACCTACAGGAGGAGACTAGTGCCTTGTTGAAGAAACTTATGGACGAGAATGACATGGTCCGCAACAAGCGCCAAAGGCTGGTGGAGGAATCCGTGGATGTTCTCAAGCAGCGTCTTGAGGACACGAAAGAGCTCATTGCCGCTCGCCGCGGAGACTAGTTTCCTGGTTTCTTTTGATGTAATAATCGGTTTAGGATGTGGATTGTGTCGTCGGTTGTGAAATGTTGGGTTCTAGCGCGGATGTTTGGCCTTTGTTGGCCTCTTGGGATGTTGCGATTTCAATATGGTAGCTTTTAGTCCTTCGTGTTAGGCTGGAGTTGTTCTGAACTTCTTGTGAATTCTGGTGGTTTTCAGTAATGAAAATCGGAAGGGGCAAGCCCTTCTTTGATCAAATTTTTTTTAATCGTCCTTATATATTCATCAGTCTTGCTATAAGTCGCAGTAGATGCTATATAGGTCCGTCGGATCTCACATCAAGATCCGTGCTTTCAGATTTTCTATTTTCGCTCTTAAATCTCAGTCGAGTGAGACATAGCCACGCCATTAAACAGTGGCTCGGGCGCCATTAATGGAGACCTTGGGAGAGAGGTGGACGGCAGATGGAGGTCAAAGGGCTCTCCTCCCGATAAGCACGCGCAGGGGTCTGATCGCACGCCTCTCGTACTCAAATAGCTACCCTGCACGTCGCCTCCTAGCTAATAAAAAAGGGGACGCGTGGCGGCACGTAAGTGGTACTAGTAAGTAGAATGCCCAGAGTTTCAATAATACTTGTGTTTCCGATTGTAACATGACAGCACTTCTTCCAAAATGACTTTGTTGATTGTTAATGTGTGCGCCTTCGCAAATCGGACTGCAAATTTACCACAGCATGTTGGTGCCATGTCATGGCACCAAACCAAGTTTCATTATTTTCATGCGTGTTTTGGATTTACAGGAATTAAAAAACTAAGTTTCTCAATGTTTCCAACCCAGCCACGACGCCCCGAATTTTGAATTTCATTCCCATTTCTTGCATGGAACCTAGAAATTTACCCGAGGACACACATGTGATTTTTCAACCAACTTTGGTGCACTGGAACATGTGCTTGTATTTCAAATTTGAATTATGCACACAAAGGTGACACGTTCCCTCCCAGAACCACGAGCCTTCTTGAGAGAAGCTCCAATTTGCAAGAAGCTTATACCAAAATTTGTTCCTATTAGGCCAATTTTTTTACCACGACATGGTACTACCATGACATGACACCATGCCAAGTTTCATGATTTTAAAACCAAGTTTCTCAATGTTATCGACCGAGCCACGATGCCTAGATGTTTGAATTCTATTCTCATTTTTTGCATTGGACCTACTCCCTCCTTCCATCTATATAGGGCCTAATGTGTTTTTCAAGACAGCCTTTGACTATTGACAAGATTAATAGCACATGAGATGTATACTATGCAAATTATATTATTGGAAGCTCCTTTGACATACAAAATTGAAGGTATGATTTGTGTAAGTTGCATGTCATATATTATTGCTCTAACGTTTGGTCAAAGTTAGCCTCGAAAAACGCATTAGGACCTATATGCATGAGAGGAGTCGACTTCGAGAGAACGTGTTTGTTCGAGAGACACCGAGGAAGACTACTATATATTGATGGTGCATGTAGGCGGGAATTAAAGTAAGGGATGGTCTTATTGGTTTCGGGGATATAGGGGAAGAGTGAGAGGCGGGGGGGAGGAGGGGTAGCTAGAAGGAGATTGTTAAGTGTGAGTGTGTGTTTTACCCATCTAGGCGGAAGTTATGTGCACAAAAGAGGAGAACGATTCGATGTGGCGTTAGGATTGAGGGTAATTAACTACGTATGGAGACATAGAGACCTTGAACCTGCATGTGTGAGAGGTATACATGTATACGTGGGATGCGTGTGTGCGCGCGCGCGCGCATGATCGAGATGAAAGAAAGAAGACATAAGTCATAAGATCAATGACATGGGAGAGACGGATCGGTATGACAATATGCATGCATGTGAGAATGCATGGAAGAAGTCCCGACAATTGAGCATGTGTTTTTTTCTTTAAGAGATACGACATGGGAGAGACGGATCGGTATGACAATATGCATGCATGTGAGAATGCATGGAAGAAGTCCCGACAATTGAGCATGTATTTTTTTCTTTAAGAGATAGTGGCGTGGGCTGGAGCATGCATCTATGGCGAGCAGAGGGAGTGAGGCGCAACGATTGTGCAAAAGAGACCAACCCATAAATGCATATGTATGGAGAGACATATATAGTGTGGGTGATAGGAAGAAAGACTTCGTGCGAGAAAGAAATGTTGACGGAGAAACTACAGATAGATACAGAGATGGAGATGCTAGCTAGAGGGACATCCGCTAGTTTGGGTGTTGGAGATGACCGTCGGGTGGTTCAAAGGGTGAAGTTATATATGTGTGTGAGAGGGCACTTGACTGCATGTAGAGAGAAACATATGTAGTGTGCATGATAGGAATCAAGAGTGAGGGCGAGAAACAAGGTTGATGGAGAAACAGATAAATAGAAAGATAAAGATGCTAGCTAGTGTGCGTTAGAGATAGGAGTCGAGTGGATCAGAAGGCTGGGTTATGTGTGTGGGTGTGAGAGAGATAGAGAGAGGGTGTGTGTGAGTGACATACAAACAGATATCACAGAAAAATGAGATCTAGAAAGATGGAGTTTTGTGTCTGCGAGAGAGAAAGATATTTCACAACGAGAGTGATAGCTAGAGAGACATACGAGGGAACGCAAGATATCTCTAGGGAGAGAGGGTGTGTGTGAGCGACATACAAGAGAACAATGGAGATATATGAGACCCTGGGAGACAGAGTTTTGTGTTTGTGTGTGAGAAAGAGATATTGATGAGGAAGAGTCATAGGTTCTCATATCTAAGGAGCGAAAGACATCTTTGTATGAGGGGTGTGCGAGTGGCACACATGGGAATAGTAGAGAGAAATGAGACCCCGGGAGACAAAGTTTTCTGTTTGTGTGAGAGAAAGAGATTCCAAATGGAGAATCATAGTTAGAGACACATAGCAGGGAGCGAGATATACTTAGAGAGAGATAGAGTGATGAAGGTCGAGGGAGAGAGTACCGTCAGTGTGTTACGAAGATAAAAGATCATTGTCGACATACAGGTAGCATGAGAGATACCTGAGAGACGATGAACGCGTATAGGTCCAGAGAGATAGTCCTATATAAGCATGAGTGATAGCTATATGGGACGAATATCTGGATTAAAGGGGATTCAAATATTTAAACTGGATATCATGACATCGATAATATCATAATGCAAATTGGTGTATCAAACATGCATATTCATTTGAATTTGGGCACACGTGTAATGTTATATAGTTTATCAATATTGGTGATCCATAGATTCTTCAATTACAAACAATGCATGGTTTATATGCAATTAATGTCTAAACGGGATTACACTATATGTTGCGTGTGTGAAACACATTACACATGTTTGAGAAGTAAAAAAACCCACATGAAATACACAATAATTGGAGACAGCTAGCAAGGAATGCATACGTTGGATTTCAACATAAAGTGGTTTCAAATATTTGAAAATCCAAATTGATGGATACAACCTTATGAATCTGAGATCATGCCATTTGTAAACCATATTTATGTATAAATGGTGTTGTGCTTTTGAAAGTATATATAAAAAAATGATGTATATAGAATGTAATTCCAATTGAAAATGGATCCCGCCCGAAAAAAATAGAATACAAATGGGATTCGAATTGAGTTGGCACGGTAATCATGCACTCTGCAAAATTTGAACGAAGCGGAGAAAGTCGCAGTAACCGCCCGGAACCAAAATATACGAGATGGAAATCACTGCTGCCTATCCCTGCCACGCAAAGCCTATATGCTGGATTTCTATAGGTTTCGATAGGGGTAGGTTTGTAATTTCACCCAAACGTGACGTAACCGCCTCTCACCCGGATTCATACACAGTGGGCGCCAAAACACAGTGTGTCCTCAGCCGAAATAGACTCCCTCCCCTATTCATATTCATACATGGTGGGCGCCAAAAACAAATTCTCGTCGGCAAATATTCGGTGTATGCGAGATTACCGTCCTATCCCCGACCGACTAGTGTTGCTGTGATGTAGTGGAAATTTGAAATGGGGGCTAAGTTTGTAAATTTCCTCGCATTTGAGACAAGCGCGCCCTGAATACATGGTTCCCCCCTTCCTCTCTACCTCCCTTTTCCCCATTCGTACTAAGTGGGCGCCAAAACACCCTCTCCAACCCACCCTCCTCCGTCCCCACCGTCCGCCACCCCATCCACCGCCGTCCTCCTCCACCATGCCGGAGCTGATACCCCGACGCCGTCGTCCATTACAATAGATCGACCTCTCTCATCCACGGCTTCGGACCGGGATCCTTGCATCCCGTCCTCTCGCTTCATCCCCGCCGCCGTCCACCTTGCCGGCGCCGCTCCTATGATCGTCTCGTCCACCGCGCCCCACCGCCACCGTATACCCTCATAGATCTGCTTCCACGCCGCCGACAGCCATCGCTACCGCAGCACCGTCAAATTCTCAGCAGATGCCTACACGCGCCGCACCAGAGGCGGTACTCTTTCGTATCTGCTCAACTTGTTTATCGCAGCAAGAAAATAGATCGCCACTGCTTTACTCTGATTTCTTGTCTTGGTTGCGGAGTTGCCTTTGTCCGGTTTGCACCTTCAGATCCGCCATGGCACGCTCAACACCATACTCGCAATGCTTATGGTTTTACCGTTTTATATTCCACACTAGTTAAATCACACTAGACGAAATTTCAAAATTGGGTCAGTCGATTTTTCAAAGCTCGCCGGAGTTCGCCGGTGCGATCGAAGGGGCTCGGGTGGTTGTGGGGCCTCGCTGAACAAAGAAAACTCGACGAGGGTGGGGATTGGGGTGGGGGTGGGGGTGGCGGAGGAACACAGGCGGTGGGGGCCGGTGGTCCGGCCTGCGGCCCGTGCGGTGTTGTGTATGGGAAGAATCAGAGACGAGGAAGAAGAAGGGTTAGGAGACATAGGATCTTCATCCAACCGCCTGAAATGGTCGAGAGACAGCTAGGAGTTGCATTCTTAATGCGCTCTGGTTCATCATGTGTGGGCACTACGCAACCAACATTTTATTGTCCAAAATTTGCTTGCTCTTCTTTACCATGTTCCTCTTCCGTTCTTCTTTAATATGAAATCTCTCCGTTCCTAAATACAAGTCTTTGTATAGATTCCACCATGGACTACATATGGAGCAAAATGAGTGAATCTACACTCTAAAATGTACCTGGATACATCTGTATGTGATCCATAGTGGAAATCTCTACCAAGACTTATATTTTGGAACGTAAGGAGTATGATAGTAGTACAATATGTTCCTTGTACTGAAGATGAGCAGGGACATTTGCAGTGTAGAGGTCTATACGGTCGGTTGTGATGGACACTTTGAACCTCTTTGATTCATAGGATCTTGTAAACATAGGAATAGGATTTGTACTGGCCTACCCACTCGAATCCTATAAGAATAGCAAGGAAATGCGGGGAGCTATGCCACCTTTGAGAGTTACATTGATATTAACAGTACCGCACCTTCACTTGAAGAGAGATGTTATTCGAAGCCTTTCTAGCCGTACCGGCAATACTAGCACATATATTCCAGCAAGTTCCACTTTGCTGATTTTACTCTAATGCTTAAGGTTTTCCCGTTATATCTACACTATGATCTGTGTAGCTGCTTTGTGTCGCACTAGCAGCAGTCCACTCTTGAAGCTAAACACTACAATGACTTACAAAATTGGCACCAAGGCATTGAGTGCCATTCTGGATGCAATGAAACTCATATGATCCCCACCTGTTGATTCTTGTTTAGAATATCATCCTAATGACTATTCTAACCTCGAGGAGTCAAAGGCAGATGGCCTGTCCTGTTCACCCATCAAGGTGCCTGTTCTAATTTGGCAATGTTTTATTGATTGCGGGTATCTTGCATATGTTGTCTTGCATTTCTTCTACTTTGTTGCACCGCCATCTGCTTAGTTTACTCATCATATATGTCGAGATGCCATGCCCATCCATTATCAATACATATTCCATCTTTCATCATACCATGTTTTTCCACTCAAATGATGTTCTTGTGCATCAGACATCAAAAAGGAAGAGGGTGATTGCCGAACCTGAAGGAGCACCAGCAAAGTCCTTGAAAAACGTGGTGGTGTCGGAGAAATCAGACAGCACCAAACTTATATTGGTTGTACAACCAGTGACACAAAATGTAGGACCGACTCCAGCAGACTGTACCCATACTTCACTGGCCACACCACTAGCCCCACCACACAAGACCTGCATTCCAGCAAAAGGTATACCGATTTCATTTGCCATAGCACTAGCGGTACCATAGAAAAATCCCACTCCAGCAAAAAGTACAGCAAGTCCACTGGCCAAAGACCTATCCCAACTGCTGAGACGGCCAATTCCTGCAGATTGGAACCCCATTCCATTTATTCCCAGTTTAAAAGACAATGCTTTGAATGTTGTTAGGGACTACGTGCATATATTCCCATCATGGGAAGATTATTGTGAAGACAAACACCGTTTTCACATCTTCCTGTCCAACTTACGTGTAAGTGCTATTATTCATGGGTATTATTTTCCTGTTTTCTGCTGATTGAACACATGAATGATTTACATTACATTGTTGTAACTAGGCGAGGGTCAATCTAGATAGTCATGACGAGCAAAGCTTGCTTGTGCTTTTCAAGGAAGCATTACAGCAGTATCGGTGTTACCTGAGGAAATCACACTTTGATGGCAAGTCTATAAACGAATTCCGGTGAAGTCTCCTGTGCTAAATTTAGAAGACATTTAATGGAAAAACCTTTTTATGCACTGGTCTCGTTCCCAGGATGAGGTACTGTCTATGAAATCACATGACAATTTGAACTTCTACTTTTCCGCATGTGCCTTACGGATCTTTTTTGCAGGAAATCTGCTCAAAGAAGAATTCCGGTTTGACAAGAACGACAGGATATTGCAAATATGCTGCCCACTGCTTTGCTCTTGTTAGTACCTGTTGTCCTGTATCACTGTACTTGCATACATACCTGGTTCATTATGTGACAACAGTATGCATGATATCTTGCTTATTAATTGTTCGCTCCAAATTATTTGATCTGTATGAATGGTTACATTAGTGTAGAATATATCCAATGCCAATGTTTTTTTTAGCTCTGCATTGTTCTTGTAAGTACATGCTATCCTTTATCAGTGTACTTATAATGACAGGTAGTTGTTCATGTACCATCACTCTGCAGCTTATTTTCCTTTGCCCTCCATTTTCTACACATCAGATCTATAATTACTCTTACCATAAGGTTGCTACTGAATAAGTTTAGCTGTGCATTGCTCTTGGCTGTACCTTTTTCCTGTATCGCCGCACTTACATTTATAGCTACTTGGTTGTGTAGCATCACTCTTCATCTTATCTTAAATATTCTCCATTTTTTCGTATATTATCACATCTATATTTACTCTTAACAAAATGTAGAATAAAGGCAATGCTTTTGAAGAAGATTCTGTGGTAAACTTCTTGAATTGCCGCCCCCCATCAGCATGGACAAGGCCTTTATAGAACCTGTCTTCACCAATAATGTAAGTTTGTCCATCTCAAGCCTTCAAACTTTGTTGTATATATTTGGTTAGGCATGACTGCAATAGCTGTTTATTTTTGGTGTTTGCATCAAATTGCTTGTTTAAAGTTTATTATGTAGTTCATAAACAAAAGTTTGTCCTTTCTCAATTTAAGTTTTCAGTTGTACAACCAACTTCCTTCATACCATGTAAATTAAACTATACAGAGCAAGTGATCTTCTTTTGCACTGCATGTATGCTTATGTTCTTCATCCGTAATACAGTGGTGTGGTGAACCTACCCACCACAGCACAATGTCATATTCCACAATGTCTTAACTATGAACAATGTCATATCATTCTACTATTATTTAAACCGTCTCTTTATTTGCCAATCTGAAATGGTATAAATTGACAGCACACTAACCATTGATACTTATGAGTTCTTGATCTGTAATCCAGTGGTGTCATGAAGCTGCCAACTCCTTCACAATGTCATTTCCTGCCATGTCTTGACCTGAACAATACCATATTGTGTTAATGCAAATTTAAACTGTGTCACTTTATTCGTTAGTAAGAAATGTGATGAATTGTCAGTACTGATACTTTTATGTGCAAAACCTGTCATCTGTCTGCTTGTTTATCTTTCAGAGAGAGGAAGATATAAGTGTTGAACAACCGCAGTCTCATCATCTTGCTCAGATGATTGCGCTGCAGCTCCCCAGCAGGGCTAACCTTTCTTGAACTCTATTGAAGTGCTGCCGGTTTTGTATATTATTTTGTCGGCGTGTTTATTTGCACTGGTGGCGATATTTGATGCCCAGTGTATGTAATCTGCTGTCTGCTTGTGCTTTATTATCATAGTGGCGAACTTTGATGCCTAGTGGATGTAATATGCCATAATTTCTTTATTGTATATTATAGGTTTTTTCTTATTCACGATGCTACAGTTATTTTATTGTATATATATCCTGTCTTCGCAGTAAACCGGCCAAACCGTAAAATTACGGTACATAATCGGGCCGTCATGCAATCACGATGTAGGTTGGGCATGAAACGTGCCGATCAGCTCACAGGCCGGCAGCAGCCCGAAATGAACCTCGGCCCATGATTGTGCGAATCAAATCACGGGCTTTTAAGAGGCCGAAAATTTGTCTCGGTCCTTGTTTGGCCCAATCAGATATCAGCTGCGAGCAGGCCGGATGCAAACCGAGCCATAGTCAGGCCCAACTATATGACGGTCTTTTAACAGGCTGAAATTAATATAGGGCTGAAATGTTAAACGGGCCCTTAATAGGCCAAAACTAATATCAGGCCGAATTTCTGAGTTGGCCTTTAGCAAGTGGGCCCAAAAGCATAGTGTCCAGTTGACGGGCTGAATCCGATATGGGCCATAATTAGGCCCAAAACCTCTTAAAGGGCCGGACCTGATCTGGGCCGTAATTTGGCCCAGAGCGTGGTAGGCTTTTAACAGGCCGGATCTCATATGGGCCACTATTAGGCCTGGAGCGTGGCAGGCCATTAATAGACCGGATCAAATATGGGGGCCGGCATTTGGCCCAAAACATGGCAGCCAGTTAACGGGCCGGCCTACTAGGGTCCACAAAATCTTGTGGGCCTACAGCTGGGACGGCCCATTAATGTCGGCGAAATCTCGTGGGCCTTTAGCTGGGCCGGCCCATTATGATCCGCAAGAATTTTGTGGGCCTTTACCTGGGTCGGCCTATTATGGCACACGAAAATCTTTTGGGCCTTTACCTGGGCCGGCCCATTATGGCCTGCGAAATCTTGTGGGCCTTTAGCTGGGCCAGCCCATTATGGTCCGCAAATCTCGTGGGCCTTTAGCTGGGCCGGCCCATTATGGTCCAAAAAAATCTTGTGGGCATTTAGGTGGGCCGGCCCATTTAAACTTGTTGGGCCGTGCCACGTGTCGACATATCATAGGCGCATTCTATCCAGTGAGTGGATGACATCAGTCCCAACGATGAGCCGACACGTGTTTCCTCTAGCCAATGATGATTTTAAATGTGGAAAATCCCCATTGGTTGGGGCTGTTAATGGGTTATCGGATCCAAAACCCGACCTGATAGCTTAACAGCGTTCCATTACGGTGGATGCCACGTGTCGGTCACCCTTGACGAAAGCACTTCTGTGACGCCCGATTTATCACCATGGAAGTGGACACTTCCGTGATGATAATTTTGGTAATGTCATGGAACACTTCTACGACAGCACAGGTATGACTATCTTGATTCTGTCATAAATTTTTCATGGATGTACATGCATGACAAAAAAAGCGACCTACTGTGACAAACACGTATCATCATGGAAGTGTATTTTTTGTAGTGGATGCATCCGCGGAGTGGTGTAGCGCGGCCAATTGCATCCCCAGGACCTGAGATCATGCCGGGTCGTCTTGCTCTTTCAATGACATGTGGGGTCACATGTGAGCAAAGGGCATATCCAACATTGCCACGACCGCAGATGACTACCCTGGCACACCAAAAACCCTCGTCCCTCGCGTCGTCACGCGGTGCATTCCCAGCCGGCGCCAGTTGCCCGCATTCATGGCATCCGTCCGTATGCCGTCGTTAAGAGGCTCGGTGCCCGAGGAACCAACTCCGGTGACTTAATGACGCACCCGGGCGCCTGGCCTCACAGGAATGTGCTACTTAAAGCGGCAACACCCAGCTAACCTCCACACCATAGCACATCGTCCTGCTACCTGGCAGCACATCTGCCATGACCGTGAGCGCGAAGGCTCTGCGGGAGAGCTTGTCTTTGGGGATGAAGCTCGAGGTCGCCGCCCTCGCTCAAGTCGTCGCTCATGACGCAATAGTGGCGTAGCCGGAAGCCGGCGCGACCGCACAAGCGGTGGCCACGCTGGCGGCCGACAACGGGAGCACCGTCAGCCATGCGTCCTACTTGCCGCCGTCCAACGTCCGGCACCGCCTAGGTCGGGGACTCCTCCGACGATGAGTATGGCATGGGATGCGGCAGGGCATGGTGTGCCAACTGGCCGGTCCGTCTCCCATGTTCTACTCTTCCTCGCCGGAGACCGCACCTTCACTTCATGGGTCTTGAACCCCGCCCCCGTACATGGAGATCGCAGATGGAGGACGTCAGTTGCCATCGTAGAATAGGTTTAGGGTCGGGCTTTTTTTTTCTATCCTATAAAAGTTCGAAATGTAATGAAAATCTGCCGTGTTTGCATTAATATCGGCTGGTGTATATGAACTTTCACAATAATATAGTATATTGTAGGAGTACTAACAAGTTGCCCGTGCGTTGCACGGAACATCAAGATCTTGTAGGATAAAAGGATGAATGAGGGAAGGCCTTATCTGAAAATGTGTTGAGGAGTGCGTGTAAATTGTAATTATTTCCTTCCTATCCGTTAGATATAGATCGGATTGCCTATGTTGCAGGATGGCTGGCACACCATCATCACCAACTCTGCTTTTTATTGAACCAAGACAAAGCTAACGTGCGAAGTAAAATAAACACATAGTCTACATACACAATTTATCTTAATCACTCCAATAGTACGTCCACTACACATTCACGCATTTCATATCTTTCTACATCTATGGGAACCTACAAAAGGGTTAACTTAAATTGCCTCTCTCTCTCCTCCTTGATTTTCATGGTGGTGGCCCCCTCCCTCCCCCCAATCTACAATCAATAGCTCACACATTTCACATTAGGTTAATGACGTAACTGGGATTACGTAGGTGTAGCATTACTCGTCCTAAAAAACTCAAGTAAGCCAACCTCCCAGCATATCGCGCAGGAAAAGACCCGGCCATGCCGTTTTAGTCGGTATTACCAGATTACTAGTAGTAGTATTGATGGATCGCGTGAAGCACCAAGTTTTTTTCTTTAGGGGGCGAAGCACCTAGTTTAAAAGGAAAAAAAGGCGATACACTCATAGCACCCCTGTCGCGGTCACATTGCACCCCACACATGTTCGGTCCTGCACACGGCTCACGCAAATGGAACGTGCTTCGGCTTGCCTATTCGCTGACACGTGGGGCCGCACTTGGAGAAACCGACCATGCGCCAAACTCCCCCTGCCCACCGCGCCCCCCCCCCCCCCCAAAAAAAAATTCCCCAAAATCCCAAATTCAACCGCCCTTCGGCCAACAAGCCAATAATATTCCCCAAACCCCCCTCCCCCCGTCCCCCTCCACTCCATTCCCTCAGCCAAAGCCGCCCTCCCTGCCGTGCTGATACGTTGGCGCCATGGTTCATCGAGGGGACGCACGATGATCCTCTTGCTCCCCAGTACGCTCTCGTAGACTGCCGTCCTCTAGCCGCGCTGCCACCGGTGGCGACGTTCTTGTGGAGGTGCACAACGATCATTGCCGCCACCACTGGCGACGTTCATGTGGAGACGCAGGACGGTTAGCTTCTCCCACGGTACGTGCATTCTAGACTGAGGCCCCGTGCATGTCAGTGTAGCGCTGAATGTTAGCTGATAGAGGCTGTTAATCTCACTATTTGCCGAAGTAGTTTGCAGCCAATATATTGTCCTTAAGAAGCTTCCTTTCCCTTTTCTGCGCTCAATCTGCTTAGCTGAGATGGCATGCCAAGCCCGATTAGTTGCTAAAATATCCTGCCATATATTTATTGTGACGTAGATTGCCATGGTCTAGTAGCCAATCTGTTAGATGAAATAGTTGTACACCATTTTATACTCGATAGTTCGATGGTTGTGTGCTCGGCCTCATTGACTGTTGAAACAGCCTGCCATAATTTAGCACTCAAATCTATTTGCTAAATTAGCTTTACATATATCTCGTTACTTAGATATGCTCGTCCAAATATCTTGCCATAGCATTAGACATCGACCTAGGTATTTTTTCGGACTTTATAAAAAAGCATATATGTTTTTCCTGTAATATCTAGTAGAAGAACTAATTTGTATGTCTAACAGATGGACAGGAATTGGATAACTTCTGCTCGAAGATTCTTTGCTGCATATGTCGAGGGGGTTGAAAACTTCATGAATTTTTTTAGAGCTGAGTACGGTGGTCCGAAATCGGATGTGCTCTTCCCGTGTAGCAGTTGTATGAATTCAGTTATAAGACCCCAGTCAACTGTGCAAAATCATCTACACTTGTATGGGATGTCGGTCACATATACTAGGTGGTTCATCATGGTGAAGCTGTGAACGTCAATGTTACTGACTACGTGGAAGCAGAAAATCACCATCTTCCTCTGCCTGATGCTCAGGTGGAAGAGGAGGAGGTGGTGGTTTCAGAGCCAGTGAGTTTGACCAACATTGAAACAATGCTACGAAATGCTCGTGCATTTCGTGAACTTTCACCTGTAGAAGAAAAACGGTGGGCCCGCATGTTGGAACAATGCAACGTAGCTGTCACCCCAAGAAATAAGCTGTCAGTATTCTCAGCTATGGTCACCTTTCTTCAGGTGAAGACATCTGAGCAGATGATCAACAAATCACTCGATGCGATGTTGGCTGCTTTCTGCAAATCATTCCCAGATGCGTCTGAGCTGCCACACACCTACAGTAAAATGAAGAATTTCCTTCGTGCAGTTGGAATTGGATATGATATGATCCATGTTTGTAAGAATAATTGTGTTCTGTTCCGAAAGGATTATGCCAACTTAAGTGAATGCCCGAAATGCAAATCATCAAGACGGAATGATGGCGATGCTGTGAAGAGGATTCCTCATAATGTTCTGAGACATTTTCCAATTACACCAAGATTGCAGAGGTTGTTGCATGATGCTGAAACAAGAGAGGATGTACTGTGGCATTCTAGGGACCAAGAGTATAGAGATCAGAATGTAATGAGCCATGCATCTCATGGTAGTGAGTGGCAAAGCTTCAATCAGAAACAAAAAAAGTTTGTTGCTGACCCGAGAAACATTAGACTTGGTTAAGCTTCAGATGGATTTAACCCATTTGGCCACCAAAGCGCCACATATAGCATGTGGTCAGTGCTTGTTATCCCTTACAACATGCCTCCAAATGTCTGCACCAAAGAATCAAACTACATGATGGCCTTGCTCATCCCAGGTCCAAAAAGTCCTGGAAAGGATTTTGATTTATTCATGGAGCCTCTTATGGAGGAACTTCAACAGCTATGGAAGGGTGTTCTCACTCGAGACCTATATAGCAGCCCACCAGCTGATTTCTTTCTGCGTGCTGTTATAATTTGGTGCATCCATGATTATCCGGCTTTGGGCACTATGTCAGGGCGAACGACACATGGTTACAATGCATGTGTTCACTGTGACAGGAATTCGCTGTCATACGCAATACTTAGCAAGATCTGTTACATTGGACACCGATGTTTCCTTGCCAAGGACAAGCCGCGTCCTACAAAATACCGAAGACATGTGTTCAATGCAAAGAATGAAAACTATGAAGTCTCACCGCCGATGAGTTGCAAGTGGAATTAGAGAAGGCCAGACATATTACACCAGGAAACCATCCTGGTAATGGTAGCAGGAAAAGGAAGCATTGCAGGGTAGAAGAGAGATTATTGTTTACCCGCAGGTCCACTTTGTGGGATTTGGAGTATTGGAAAGATTTGGATCTACGGCATAATCTTGATTTGATGCACATCAAGAGAAATATATGTGACAGCATTATCGGCACACTTCTTAATATGGAAGGCAAGACGAAAGATACCTTAAAATCTAGGATTGATTTGACACATCTGGGTATCAGAAAGGATTTGCAGGTGCAAGATGAAGGTAAACCACGGGATATGGCACCAGCTGTGTACGTCTTGGACAAGGTAAAAAGAAAAGAATTCTGCGAGGTCCTGCCACATGTGAGATTCCCACATGGATTTACTTCCAACCCTTAAAGGAGAGTCAGTGCAGATGGAAACAAGGTACAAGGGTTGAAAACTCATGTCTGCCACGTCCTACTTCAAAGGGTTTTACCTATTATCCTTAGAGGATTGGGCCGCCCTGACTTATATAGAGCAGTTGCAGAGTTGGGACAATTCTTCAGGGAACTCTGCAGTAGATATATCAGGATAGATTCTTTGGAGCATCTTAGAGACAAGATACCAACTATCCTATGCGACCTTGAGAAGATATATCCTCTAGCCTTCTTTGATGTGATGGTGCATTTGGCTGTTAATCTACCTGATGAGGCACTACTTAGGGGTCTAGTACAGTATGGCTGGATGTACCCTATTGAAAGGCGGCTAGGCACTTTCAAGGGCTATGTCAGGAACAGAGCTAGACCTGAGGGTTCCATTGCGGAGGCCTGCATTGCTACAGAAGCGTTGACATTCTGCTCAAAATACATTGAAATGGCTGATCAGCTTAGCAAAGAGGTGGGTGAAGACAATCCCGGGCTCAATGTTTTTGATTATTCTGTTCGAGTTACAGGGAAGAGTCGACAAGAGGAAAAACCGAAAGATTTGGACAAAATGGTTTGGTATGTGTTTAATAACTGTCCTGAGATACTACCTTATATCAAGTAAGTGCTAAGTACTGCATCTTATACATCGTAATCTACTAAACTTGTAGCACATTCTTATATATAGATGTTTGACGCGATCACTATGTTGTGCAGCATCTACAAAAAAGAGTTATTGCCGCAAAATCCAAAAAACATTGACAAACTGGTTATGGAAGGATTTGCGAAATGGTTCAAGAGCCATGTAAGATTTTGAATTGCACTGTCAGTTTTTTTAATATATTGAGTACATAAGATGATCAGCTTGTCTATTTTCTAAACATAGTTAATAAGATGTGGGAGGATGGGCAGGCAGTTGATGATGCCCTTTACGCACTAGCAATGGGTCCTAATACTCGGGTAAGATATTATGAATCTTGCATTATTGGAGATGTGCGCTATGAAACCCTTGCACGCGACGAAGGAAGGAAGACACAAAATAGTGCCATCATGAGCACGGATACGTACAGCAGAGTGACAACTGAAATGTATGCTAATGTAATAGACATTGTTCAATTGCAGTATATCTCCAGTTTCGATGATCATAGGTGTGTGGTTCTGTTGTGCCGTCGTTGGTATAACCTGTTTTCCAGGATCGCAAAACCCAGAGCTGATGATTACTTCAAATCCATCAATGTCAAGGTGGCGTACCAGACCAACAAGCCTTTTATTTTGGCAAATAAAGCAACACAGATATTTTTCTTGGAAGAAACATTTGAATGTAGCGATGAATAGAGAGTACTGCAAAGGTTTGAGTAGAGGAATTCATTTAATGAAGTTGCACAACAAGATGATGCTTACACCGCTCTTGATGTACAAGATTCCACAGATTTTCCTAATATCTTTAAGAACCATCACGTCAATGACGCTGGTGAAAAGATTGCCTGTTGTGCTGTGGACATACAAGAGTTGATCAAGAAGAAGCCAACGTTCGAGGACATTGAGGATGAAGAAGAAGATGGCACTGTGGGGAATTACGATTCAGATTGATACACATGGCGAAGTTGTTGACGCTGCTGCTACGGATGATGATTAGATTGCTTATTTCGTATTTGCATGTCAGAAGACGTTTTTTTATCTCCTATGTGAAATTGTGTTTGCTATGACAATTGAAACCTGATGAACGTGTTGTTTAGTATTTTGCTATGAGAACATCACTTGTTATGTATGTTGATTTGTGTTTGGTGATTGTATGGTGAGTAAAACATGATGACATTGTTGTTTAGTGGTACTCATATTTGGCTGTGAAACTTGAATTTGATGACATAGTTTGTTGTTGGACTGCAATTTGCTCGACATCTTCAAATGGGAACAAAGCTGACCCGACAGGGCCTCTACTAATTTATTTATTTATTACCAAAAGGGCCTCTGCTATTTATTTATTTATGAGAAAAATGGGATACCCCCCGATTTTCGTTAATAGAAATCATTAGATGTTCACAAAACTACGCCCAACCTGCTAGACAGGTTTCATTCATTACTAGTTTCAGCAAAGTGCTCATGTCATAGCCATTGAATACATCACGAGTGCTACATACACTACAAATAAAGAGACAATCATCCTACAGAGCACATCAATTTTGCCCATTATCTTCACAAGCTCTTTCATCTCCTCATTGTCGTCAAGGTCGTTCAGCAGCTGTTGCTTGGCCATGATCAGAGGAATTGCAACTTTAACCTTCTGCTCTGCATCTTCCTCTTCTGATGTTCCTTTAGTTACTTGTCCAACACCCCAACATGGTGGTATTGGGATTCCTCAGCTAACCAAATAATCAGCGTAGTTGCATTCCCCCACATCAGCAACTTCCCAGAAATACAAATCGCATGAATCTTCCCTTTTCTGCACAAATCAAATTTGAAGATCATCAACCAAACTATTAAAAAAATCAGCAACTCAAAGCAGCAGAACAACACTTAAACATATTATTACCCCATGATTCGGGCATTTGTAGAAGACTCGGCCAGGGTTGAGGATTGTGGTTGAGACGCGCCGGATGACTCTGTGTGATTTGCAGCAGTGGCACTACACCAATGGCAGCGGGTTGCGATGAGCAACCGGCTATGGTGCGTGTGCCGGCGGGGGTGTGATGAGACCCACAGGCGATGGTACGGGTGGCGACTTGGCGCATATGTGGTTGTTGCCTACTGAAGAGCAGGTGGACGAGCAGCCAACAGACATGGTTGCTGAGGCCAGAGCTTCTGATGCTAGGCAGAGGAAGTAGAGAAGAGGAGAAGCGAATGTTGGATATGTCAGTTTCATTACTTGCAGAGTAGCATAGCACCATATATAGTCATAGTCTAGGTTTGGATTCAAACCAGCTACAGGAGCACATCTCTCTTTTTTCTAAAACTCAGCAACGTCTCTTTACTGGTACACTAGCTTGTCTGTACGCCTTCTCAAGTCTTTGATTTTCTTTCATTTTTTGCGAGGAAGGAAGGAGGACAAAATTGAGAGTTCCTGGGACTCGAACCCAAGGCCTCTCGGTTGAATACCAAGGGTACTAGTCACTTATGTAGTGAACGTTCCTTGGGAGGAGGATGGCAGACGAACGCATTTTCCTCGCAGTTTTAGTCGCGACGCAAGATCGAATAGTCACAGTTTCGGGAATGTTACCAGGCGAACGAGCCCAGTTTTTCTTTTCTTCCTATATATAAAAAAGTATGCTACTTGTTGTCGGCTTAGTCAACAAACGATTGTGCCAACCTTGACCGTTGGATTGACATTCAACGTCTGTCGTGTTTCTTCAGTCTCTTCTTCCTCCAGCCGCCAAAGCCAAACCAGCGCCGGCGGGACGCCTGCTCCCGCCTCCCATGGCTGGCTGTGCTGCCGCACACGCATCATGGCCACATTGCACCCTAAAACTCTGCGCATCTTCCCCGGATCCTATTTGTTCCCGTCCGAGGCCTCACCATCGTCCTATGCATTGGTTCGCTTGCCGCGACGCCGCCCTTCGGTGCTGTCAACATGGTCAACAACCAAGAGGAATAAGAAGATGAATGTTCATGGTGAGGATGACAGTAGGAACTCAGCAGCGCGCACAGTAATTTTTTTCGGGATGGGGAAGGGTATCAACTGGGTTGTGCGGGAGCTGTGGACCGTCTAGCCCAGGCTTTTATTTCATATGTTTAGCACATGACCAGCCCCATTTGTTTTTTTTCCTTTCTGAAAATGGCTAGCCCAACTATTTTGTTTTTTTTTGAGAATAACCAACGTAGGCCTACTTGCTTTGCTACGCCATGTTGGGCCGGAAATCTTTCAAGACGAGGAGGGATGCATTTTGCCCAGAAAATGGGCTGTAAGTAATAAGAAATGGGCTATAAGTAATAATAAATGGGCTGTAAAAATGAAAAAATACAGCAAATAGGCAATTAGTTCCAAAATACTTTTTTCTTTTGGATTTTGATATTTTAAATTTCATTGTTTTTGTGCGGTTAAAATTTCATTGGATTTAAATTAGGGTATGTTTAGTTATTAAATTAATTTGAATCTAGCTAGAAATTTCAGGCTGTATGCTGTTTGGGACAGATTTGGAGACTGACTTGTGTGTCTACTAGGTTGACGTGTACTAAAGGCTTTGTCAAGTTAGTCCACAAATGATTCTAGCAGCAGTGACCGTTGGATGTTAATACAACGGCCGTGCTGCTTCTTCAATATCTTATCTTCCTGCTCTAGCCGCCCAAACCAGCGTCGGTGGGACTGCCTGCTCCCGCCTCCCATGGTCGGCTGTGCTGCTGCACAGGCCGCACCGCCCCACCCTACTCCATTGCTGGCCAGGCCATTCCTCTACTCACCCACACCTCCTATTATTTTCTAGCGATGACAGCCGGAGCAGTAAACCCTCATACTCCCCACCGCTTGGGCAACCACTGCCGAGTCTTCCCCGGCTCCGTGTCATTCCCTTCCTAGGCCTCGCCATCGTCCACCGCCCTGGTGCTCTCAGCGCGGTGTGGTCAACATGGTCAACGAACGACATCCATCGGACGTGGACTGTACTGTACGTGGAGAGGCTAACAGCTGGGTCCACGGCCGCACATAAGGAAATGCCTCCTTATCACATGCAAAATAATGATTCCTCCACCTGACATCTGGGACCCACCGGATGGGCCTTTGTATTTCGTGAAAAAAACGTTCCCCCCGCTGACAGGTCGGACCCACAAGCTATATCTTCGCACGCAAGGAAGTGTCTCCTTATTGCGCACAAAAAAATGAATACTCCCCCTGCTAGCTGGGAGCTAGCATAGTGGGAGGCTGACTTGGGCCTACTAAGTTGACGGGGATGGAGGGCTTTGTCAACTTAGTCAATATGAACGATTCTAGCTCCAGTGACCGTACGATGTCCATCCAACAGCCGTAGTGCTTCTTCAACCTCTGGTCTTCTCGCTCTAGCCGCCCAAAGCAGCGCCGGTTGTGCTGCCTGCTCCTGCCTGTCATGGCCGGCTGTGCTACCGCGGAGGCCTCACCACCCCTACTACTCACACCGCTGGCCAGGCCATCCCTCAACTGAACCACAACCCCTGTTATTCAGCGGCGACGACAGCCTCACACCGAAGCCGAACCAATGAACCCTCGTACTCCTCTCCGTGTGGGCATCCACTGCCGTGTCTTCCCCGGCTCCATGTCGTCCCCTTCCTAGGCCTCACTGTCGTCCACCGCCTTGGTGCTCTCGGTGCAGCGTGGTCATTGTGGTCAAGGAACGACTTCCATCGGAAGAGTACTATACGTGGAGAGGCTGACAGCTGGGTCCATGTCCACAGCAAGGAAGTGCCTCCTTATTACGCGGAAAATAATGATTCCTCCACCTAACAGCAGGGACCTATCGGTGTACAAAAGTAGGGGCTCTCCTTTTACACCCCTTAACTTGTGCACGGGCAGTCAGAGCCCCGCCCATGGCCACACCAAGCAGGGCAGAGGAGGGAAGCCGTAGCACAAGATGACCAAAGCAACGCCAAGACCAGAGGCGCAAAGAGAGTGAGAGGGCGAGGTGGAATCCCCCGGCAAGACCCTTGCCGGGGTGGCTTCCGCAGCCTCGGCAAGATCCTTGCCGGGGCAACTTGCCTGACGCCAGCAGAGCGCGCCACCCTTGAGCCCAAGGGGTTCCAACACCATATTGGAACCAGGGCTCGGGAGGCACCTCCATGGTGGCATGCAGATCTTTGTAGAGATCATAGATACACAAGATCAGATGAGAACCAGAAGATGGCGATCCTTGGCGAGATCCTCGCCAAGGAGATCCACGAGACCTCCAGCAAGATCCTTGCCGGGGATGACCGCGGTGCCGCAGCGAGACCCTTGTCGGGCCGTCGGCAAGACCCTTGCCGAGGACGCCTGCGGGGCCGCAGCCAGGCCCACATCTGCCAAGACTCCACCGCCGCTCCCATGCAGCTGCCGGCTCGACCAGCTGGGTAGGCATCTGCGTGGCAGCGCGCAGCCTCTACACCAACTCAGCAAGCACCTGCATGGTGGCATGCAGATCTTCATGAAGGCTCCACCACCGCGCCAGCCCAGCAACCAGCCAACGTGGCGCTACAATGCCTCATCAGCCTGGACGCGTGTCAGAGCCAGGTGAGGCGACGACAGCTGGGATGAGCTTCTTTACCGTCCCCAATAAGGCAGCAGGGGCACGTCGGCAGCGCATTAAATGCGTTTGTCCGATGATGCCAGGGGACAGACTCAGCCCCTGTACACCTTTCCACCTCATGTGTGCCACTATGGCGACCCCTTTTTGTCTATAAAAGGAGGCCCGAGGCGTACTGGAGGGGGATTCGGATCTTATAGACTAGAGTACCACCACAGCTAGTTAAGGAACACAAGAACACCTAAATATACATCACAGCAGGACTAGGGTTTTACGCGTCTCCGTAGCCCGAACTTGGGTAAACGATTTGTGTGCTGACCGCCAGACCCGCTCTTTGCACAACCCCACGCCGACCAACCATAGAAGGGATCCCAGTGACCCCATAGGTTTCGTTCCCCATCGACATCTCTGGCGCGCCAGGTAGGGGGTGCGCAGTTGTGAGAATCTGGTCTAGAAGTTAGTTTAGCAGTTCTTCATCGCCATGGCTCCCAAGAAGAAGACGACCACAGCGATCGGTTCGTCGGGGGCCGAACGACCCGTGCCAGTATGTGCGAGTGGTGGGGCGGTTGCGGACGAAAGGTGAGCCTCGGCTCGCGAACACCCGCATCGCTCTGGCAGCCAAAGCCTGGCGAGTGGCGTCGTTCGTGCGCGAAATGATGGGCCACACACCACCATGTCCAAAGACGGAGCCAGGCCCCCCGCAGGCGGCGTGGGGCCCTCCAGGGGAGGCGTGGTGCCACCCACGGGCGGCGCGGCGACTTCCGAGATGCCTACGCCGGCGCCCCCGACGCGCTCTCCCCAGGTTGTGCGCGGCAACCAACGTCGCCATGCTGGTGACCCTGGGCGCTGTTGTGGGAAGAGTCTCGTGCATCATTCACGGGACGTAGAAGGCCAGCATGTGCACTGAGGCACTGGCGAAAATGGCGTGCAGCCGCCAGGCCGTGATAGAGCTCCTTCTAACGTGGTTAGAAGTCGGAGCGCATCATGGTCCACGTAGCTTTCGCCACCACTCACGCCAGCAGAAGCCTTGGCACGCGCACAGTTGCTCCTCGACTTTCCTCCTTTTGCGGAAAAACTCGATGAATGGAGAGCCACCATCCGAAGCCTCGTCGACGTTGCCAACAAAGATGAGCCACGACCGGCGGGGCCCTCTGGCTGGCGCTCCGTCGAGCCGCCGCATGCCAGTGGTGGAAGGATCGCGGGCGCTGCGGCCACGGTGCACTCTCCTCCTCCACGCCAGCCACCGCAGGTGTCGATCCATCATGACGATGCTTGTGATAACATTTCCATAGCATCGTCAAACCCACGGACCCACCGCAATCAGCGCCAAGTTCTTCGAGAGCGAGCCCATGAAGACGCTCGAACCACCATCGAGCGCTCGCGCGATGCACGCCACCATTCAGATAGGCGGGTGGAGCCCACTATGGACCACCCAGCACCGGGGGGCTCTGGCGACCTACCCTACGAGGTGGGTTGCCTGACCTTTACCTGCGAGCTAAGGCAGTTCCAGTGGCCCTCCCACCACACGTTCAAGACAGACGTTGGCGAGAAGTACAACGACAAGACCCACCCATCAGAGTTCCTCAACATCTACACCATGGCGATGCAAGCTGTTGGAGCCCGTGATGACAATGTGCTTGCCAATTACTTCCCGCTGGCACTCAAACCCAATGTCATGTCATGGCTGATGCACTTGCCGGCGGATTCCATTTCTTCTTGGTCGGACTTGTGCCATGAGTTTGTTGGCGCTTTTACCGGGGGCCACCAAGCTCATGGACAGGTGAGCGATTTGCATATCATCCCCTAGAAGGAATGCGAAACCCTGCGCAAGTGCTAAAGAGGTTCAGCAAGGTGCAATACAACATCCCAGATGGTCATCCCGCCACCGTAATCAGCACATTCAATCAGACTGTGCGCAACCACAAGATGTGTGAAGAGCTGACGATGAACAAGGTTAAAGATGTGGCCGAACTTCATGTTCTGGCCGATAGGTGCACTCGGGCTAAAGAGGGGAGGAAGTACCCCGGCGAGGACCCTGGCGCGGAAACCGACTCCACTGACGAAGACACAATCACCTAGATGAAGAAGGGCCAGCGTTGCAACAGGAAGCGCAAGAGCAAGACCGTGCTTGCCGTTGAGGGATCTGAGGACACCGGCACTGCCAAGAAGGCCAAGGCAGACGACCCCGGCAAAGAAATTGCCGGGTGCGTCGCTTGCCAGGCCTTGGCGGCTGCCGACAAGCCAGGAGGCTCCGACAAGCAATATTGCAAGATCCACCGCACCAAGGGCCACGACCTCCAGAACTGCCGACAAGTCGAGCTGCTTGCTGAGAAGCAAAAAGTTGAGTATGAGAGGTGGGACAAGGAGAAGGGCCAGGATGGTGCCGAGGGGTCTGGCAAGAAGCGTGTCGGCCAAGGAGGTCGCCGTGGAAAGGATAATCAGCAAGAGAGGCCCGCTCGGTGCCGCGACAAGAAGCAAGGAGATGGTGATCATGACGAAGATGACGAGTCCGGCGAGCACGAGTTCCGGAAGGCTACGAAGGCCATGCGCGTCGACGGTGGCGCCTCGCTGCACACTTCTCACTGCCAGCTCAAGCGGTGGGCGTGTGAGATCACAGCAACAGAACCATCACTTGATGCCAGAGGCCACTGAAATGGTCCAGCACGCCTATCATTTTCGACGCCGAGGACCACCCTGATCGCGCAATTGTGGTCGGGTGTTTGCCGTTGTTGGTCTCCCAACAATACACAAACACAAGGTGACGAAGATGCTAGTTGACCGCGGGGCCGGTCTGAACTTGATCTCACCCGTTGTGATCAAAAGGCTGCAGATTCCTGATGGAGACCTTGAAGAGACGGGCACGTTTCAAGGGGTCAACCCGGGGAGGAGTCAGCCGAAGGGTAAGGTCACGCTACCCGTGACGTTTGGGGGCGAGTTAAACTACATGACAGAGAGGATTGTTTTCGATGTATGCGAGATCCCCTTGCCCTACAACGGGATTCTCGGCCGCCCGGTGATGTCCCACAATTGTAGGGGATCTATCGTAGCCTTTTCGATAAGTAATTGTGTCAAACCCAATGAGGAGCAGAAGGAAATGATAAGCAGTTTTCAGTAAGGTATTCTCTGCAAGCACTGAAATTATCGGTAACAGATAGTTTTGTGATAAGGTAATTTGTAACGAGTAATAAGTAGTAAAAGTAAATAAGGTGCAGCAATATGGCCCAATCCTTTTTTTAGCAAAGGACAAGCCTGGACAAACTCTTATATAAAGGAAGTCGCTCCTGAGGACACATGGGAATTATTGTCAAGCTAGTTTTCATCACATTCATATGATTCGCGTTCGGTACTTTGATAATTTGATATGTGGGTGGACCGGCGCTTGGGTACTGTACTTACTTGGACAAGCATCCCACTTATGATTAACCCCTATTGCAAGCATCCACAACTACAACAGAAGTATTAAGGTAAACCTAACCATAGCATGAAACATATGGATCCAAATCAACCCCTTACGAAGCAACACATAAACTAGGGTTTAAGCTTCTGTCAGTCTAGCAACCCATCATCTACTTAGTACTTCCCAATGCCTCCCTCTAGGCCCAAACAATGGTGAAGTGTCATGTAGTCGACTTTCACATGACACCACTAGAGGGATGACAACATACATCTCATCAAAATATCGAACGAATACCAGATTCACATGACTACTTATAGCAAGACTTCTCCCATGTCCTCAGGAACAAATGTAACTACTCACAAAGCATATTCATGTTCATAATCAGAGGGGTATTAATATGCATAATGGATCTGAACATATGATCTTCCACCAAGTAAACCAACTAGCATCAACTACAAGGAGTAATCAACACTACTAGCAACCCACAGGTACCAATCTGAGGTTTGGATACAGAGATTCGATACAAGAGATGAACTAGGGTTTTAGATGAGATGGTGTTGGTGAAGATGTTGATGGAGATTAACCCCCTCCCGATGAGAGGATCGCTGGTGATGACGATGGTGATAATTTCCCCCTCCCGGAGGGAAGTTTCCCCGTCAGAACAGCTCCGCCGGAGACCTAGATTGGTTCCGCCAAGGTTCCGCCTCATGGCAGCGGAGTTTCGTCCCGTGAGCTTGCTTATGATTTTTTCCTCGACAAAATACTCCATATACACAATGATGGACATCAGAGGGCCACTAGGGGGCCCACGAGGCATGGGGCACGCCCAGGGGGGTAGGGCGCGCCCCCACCCTCGTGGATGGTGGGTGGCCCCCTCTGGTACTTTCTTCGCCCAATATATTTTATATATTCTAAAAATAATTCCTGTGGAGTTTCAGGACTTTTGGAGATGTGCAGAATAGGTCTCTAATATTTGCTCCTTTTCTAGCCCAGAATTCCAGCTGCCGGCATTCCCCCTCTTCATGTAAACCTTGTAAAATAAGAGAGAATGGGCATAAGTATTGTGACATAATGTGTAATAAAATCCCATAATGCAATAAATATCGATATAAAAGCGTGATGAAAAATGGATGTATCAACTCCCCCAAGCTTAGACCTCGCTTGTCCTCAAGCAAAAGCCGAAATCGAAAAATATGTCCACATGTTTAGAGATAGAGCTGTCGATAAAGTAAAATACAGACATGAGGGCATCATGATCATTCTTATAACTACAGCATATATGAATATTGTCATATGATCTCTTATGCTAAAGTAATAATTCAGTCACAATTTCAAGTATGAATCAGAAACTTCATTGAGAACCAACAAACTATAATCTCAGTCATTGAGGCAATTGCAATTTATCATAACATCAGGAAGAGTCAATATAAGAGGTTTTCAGCAAGTCCACATACTCAACTATCATTTAGTCTTTCACAATTGCTAACACTCACGCAATATTTATGGGTACGAAGTTTCAATCGGACACAGAGAAGATAGGGGCTTATAGTTTTGCCTCCCAACCTTTTACCTCAATGGTAATGTCAATAATAATGGTTCATGAAAACTTACATCCAATTAGCTATATATATCATTATCTTTCCAACACATTGTGCTTGCCAAAGGATAAAATGTAAAAAGGAAAGGTGAAGACCACCGTGACTATTGCATGAAGTATAAGACAACCATAAAAGATAGGCCCTTCGCAGAGGGAAGCAGAGATTGTCATGTGCTTTTATGGTTGGATGGACAAAATCTTAATGCAAAAGAACGTCACTTTATATTGCCACTTGTGATATGGAGCATTATTATGCAGTCCGTTGCTTTTATTTCTTCCACATCACAAGATCGTATAAAGTTTATTTTCTCTGCACTAATAAATCATACATATTTAGAGAGCAATTTTTATTGCTTGCAACGATGACAACTTACTTGAAGGATCGTATTCAATTGATAGGTAGATATCGTGGACTCTCATGGCAAAACTGGGTTTAAGGATATTTGGTAGCACAAGTAGTATCTCTACTTGGTGCAAAGAATTTGGCTAGCATGAGAGGGAAAGGCAAGCTCAACATGTTGGGCGATCCATGACAATATAATTTATCGTAGATGCAAGAAAACATAACCCATTACATTGTCATCCTTGTCCAACATCAACTCTTTAGCATATCAAACTTTAATGAGTGCCCACAATCATAAAAGACGTCCAAGATAGTATATTTATATGTGAAAACCTCTCTTTCTTTGTTACTTCCATTTAATTGCAACGATGACCAAAACTATGTTTGTCAACTCTCAACAACTTTTATTCATCATACTCTTTATATGTGAAGTCATTACTCTCCATAAGATCCATATGATCTCTTTATTTCTATTTATTCTTTCTCTTTTATTTTATTCCCTCAAGATCATAGCAAAATAATCAAGCCCTTGACTCAACACTAATCTTTATTATATATAGCTCACAGACTCGGTTACAATAAGGATCATAAAGCAAAACTCACAACTAGATCATACTAAAACTTTATTCTACTAGATCAAGATATTACCAAAAGGATCGAACTAAGAAAAACGGTAAAGATAAAAGTGATGGTGATACGATACCGGGGCACTCCCCCAAGCTTGCCAGTTGCCAAGGGGAGTGCCCATACCCATGTGTTTATGTTTCCTTCCTCGGAGGTGGTGATGATGGAGTTGTTGATGACGTGTGGTTCTTCCTTAATTTGTGCTTGAGCATAGAATTTTGCTCCCTTAGGTCCTCGATCTCCCACTCAAGGCTTAATACCTTTTTGCATAGTTCTTGTTTGTTCTCCTGTAAGAGACGAAAATGGATAAACTCGATCTTAGGTTTCTTTGCTCTATTGGGGAGGCTTGACTTTTTGAACTCCACATGCATGTCCCCAGGTTGAGGTAATGGGACTTCATCTTCACCTGAGCTCGTCTCCTCCGTTCCCTTGGGCTCATAGTCTTCTTCTTCCTCTGTGGTCCAACCACAATGCTCCAAGTCCCCGTAGACCTTATGATCTGCAAGGTAATCTACCACATAGCTTTATCCCTCTGAATCTTGGGATGACATAATGCTCTAATCTGCAGCAGAAACAGCTCGAAACAAAAACAGAGGATATTTGCGTGATACGTGGTCAAAACCTTCGGGATATTATATAGTGTATTTTTACCGACCAAAAGAAGTATCGTGCGAGAAAACAGGGTCTGGAGAGCACACGAGGTGCCCACAACGCAGGGGGCACGCCTTGGGGCTAGGGCACGCCCTCCACCCTCGTGGAAGCCCCATGTCCTTCCCGGACTGCTTCTTATTTTCCTATTTTCTTAAACATTCCAAAACGGAGAAAATTGCCATTAGAACTGTTTTGGAGTCGGTTTACTTATAGTACCACGTACCTATTCCTTTTCGGAGTCTGAAACGTTCTGGAAAGTGTCCCCTATGTATTCCTCAAGGGTTACGGTTTCAATAACATTAGTTTCAACATTTATAGGATTACCTGAGATATAATGTTTGATTCTTTGACCGTTCACCACCCTCGGATCTGTGCCTTCGAAGTTGTTGATTTTTATGGCACCGGAACGGTAGACCTCCTCGATGATGTAAGGACCTTCCCATTTATAGAGGAGTTTGCCTGCAAAAAATCTTAAACGAGAGTTGTATAGCAATACATGATCACGTACATTGAACTCACGCTTTTGTATCCTCTTATCATGCCATCTTTTAACTTTTTCTTTAAACAGTTTGGCATTCTCATAAGCCTGGGTTCTCCATTCATCAAGTGAGCTGATGTCAAAAAGCCTCTTCTCACCGGCAAGTTTGAAGTCATAGTTGAGCTCTTTAATGGCCCAATATGCCTTATGTTCTAGTTCAAGAGGTAAGTGACATGCTTTACCATAAACCATTTTATACGGAGGCATACCCATAGGATTTTTATATGCAGTTCAATAAGCCCATAATGCATCATCAAGTTTCTTGGACCAATTCTTTCTAGATCTATTAACAGTCTTTTGCAAAATTAATTTAAGTTCTCAATTACTCAGTTCTACTTGACCACTAGACTGTGGACGATATGGAGATGCAATTGTATGATTAACATCATACTTATCAAGCATTTTACGAAAGGCACCATGAATAAAATGTGAACCACCATCAGTCATTAAGTATCTAGGGACTCCAAACCTCAGAAAAATAACTTCTTTAAGCATCTTAATAGAGGTGTTGTGATCAGCACTACTAGTTGGAATAGCCTCTACCCACTTAGTAACGCAATCAACAGCAACTAAAATATGTGTGTACCCATTAGAAGAAAGAAAAGGTCCCATATAATCAAAGCCCCAAACATCAAATGGTTCAATAACAAGTGAATAATTCATAGGCATTTCTTGATGTCTACTAATATTACCAATTCTTTGACATTCATCACAAGACAAGACGAACTTACGAGCATTCTTGAAGAGAGTAGGCCAATAAAAATAGGTTAGCAATACCTTATGTGTAGTTCTGTCTCCAGCATGGTGTCCTCCATAAGCCTTGGAGTGGCACTTGCATAGGATCTGTTCCTGTTCATGCTCGGGTACACAACATCTAATAACACCATCTACTCCTTCTTTATAAAGATGTGGGTCATCCCAGAAGTAATGTCTTAAATCATAGAAGAACTTTTTCTTTTGCCGGTATGTGAAACTATGTGTTATAAACTTAGCAAAAATGTAATTAGCATAATCAGCATACCATGGAGCTGTACGAGAAGCATTTATGATAGCTAATTGTTCATCAAGAAAGCTATCATCAATAGGTAGTGGGTCATTAAGAACATTTTCTAACCTAGACAAGTTGTCTGCAACGTGGTTATCAACTCCTTTTCTATCAATAATATGCAAATCAAATTCTTGTAGCAAGAGAACCCATCTAATAAGTCTAGGTTTAGCATCGTTCTTTTCCATAAGATATTTAATAGCAGCATGATTAGTGTGAACAGTTACTTTAGAATCAACAATGTAAGGTCTGAACTTATCACAAGCAAATACAACAGCTAAAAATTCTTTTTCAGTAGTAGCATAATTTCTTTGAGCACTATCTAGAGTTTTACTAGCATATTGGATAACATTTAATTTCTTATCAACTCTTTGTCCTAGAACATCCCCTACAGCATAATCACTAGCATCACACATTATTTCAAATGGTAAATTCCAATTAGGAGGTTGAACAATAGGTGCAAAAACCAGAGCTTTCTTAAGTATTTCAAATGCTTCTACACAATCATCCACAAAGACAAAAGGGACACCTTTTTGTAAAAGATTAGTCAGAGGCCGAGAAATTTTTAGAAAAGTCCTTAATGAACCTCCTATAAAATCCAGCATGACCAAGGAAACTTCTTATACCTTTAATGTCCTTGGGACACGACATCTTTTCAATACCATCAACCTTAGCTTTATCAACTTCAATACCTCTTTCAGAAATTTTATGCCCCAAGACAATACCTTCATTAACCATAAAGTGGCACTTCTCCCAATTCAAGACAAGATTAGTTTCTTCACATCTCGGCAAAACTCGATCAAGGTTGCTTAAGCAATCATCAAAAGCAGTCCCATAAACAGAGATGTAATCCATGAATACCTCAACAATCTTTTCATAAAAGTCAGAGAATATAACAGTCATACATCTTTGAAAAGTAGCAGGTGCATTGCATAAACCAAAAGGCATACATCTATAAGCAAAGGTACCGAAAGGGCAAGTGAAAGTTGTCTTTTCTTGATCCTCTTTTGGCACAGGTATTTGAGAGAAACCAGAATAACCATCTAGGAAGAAAAAATGTGTATGTTTGGATAATCTTTCTAGCATTTGATCAATAAAAGGTAAAGGGTAATGATCCTTTTTAGTAGCTTTATTTATTTTGTGGAAATCAATTACCATTCTATAACCTATAACAATTCTTTGTGGGATCAATTCATCTTTATCATTAGGAACAACAGTAATACCTCCCTTCTTAGGGACACAGTGGACAGGACTTACCCACTGACTATCACCAACAGGATAAATTATACCTGCCTCCATAAGCTTTAGTATTTCTTTTCTTACCACTTCTTTCATCTTAGGATTTAACCGTCGTTGATGATCAACAACCGGTTTAGCGTCTTTCTCCATCTTTATTTTGTGCTGGCATAGAGTGGGAATAATGCCCTTAAGATCATCAAGAGTATATCCAATAGCATCATGGTGCTTCTTCAGAGTTTTCAATAATTTCTTTTCTTCATGCTCTGAAAGGTTAGCACTAATAATAACAGGATATATCTCTTTCTCATCAAGATAAGCATATTTAAGAGTATCAGGTAAAGGTTTAAGCTCAAACACGGGATCACCCTTCGGTGGAGGAGGATCCTCTAGAATTTCAACAGGCAAGTTGTGTTTCAAAATAGATCCCTGTTTAAAGAATACTTCATCTATTTCCCTTCTTTCTTTCAGAAACATATCATTTTCATGGTCTAGCAAATATTGTTCTAAAGGATCAGTAGGAGGCACAACAATAGAAGCAAGACCAATAATTTCATCTTTACTAGGCAATTCTTTATCATGGGGTTGTCTATGAAATTTAGCAAAATTAAACCCATGAGACATATCCCCTAAACCAACAGAAACAATATCCTTATTGCAGTCTATCTTAGCATTAACAGTATTCAAGAAGGGTCTACCAAATATAATGGGACGAAAGTCATCTTGTGGGGAATCAAGAACAAGAAAATCAGTACGGTATTGAACTTTCCCACACAAGACTTCAACATCTCTAACAATCCCAACTGGTGAAATAGTATCTATATTGGCAAGCTTAATAGTAACATCAATCTCTTCTATCTCAGCAGGTGCAATATCATGCACAATTTCTTTGTATAAGGAATGAGGTATTGCACTTGCACTAGAACCCATATCACATAAGCCATGATAGCAATGATCTCCTATTTTAATAGAAATAACAGGCATCTCAACAACAGGTCTATGTTTATTTTTAATATCAGGTCTAGCAATTCTGGCAGATTCATTATAGAAGTAAATAACATGCCCATCAATATTATCGGCCAAGAGATCTTTAACGATAGCAACACTAGGTTCAACTTGAATTTGCTCAGGGGGTTTAGGTGTCTTAATATTACTTTTGTTAATCACAGTTGAAGCTTTAGCATGATCCTTTATTCTAACAGGGAAAGGTGGTTTCTCGATATAAGCAGTACAAACAACAGGATCATTATAAGTGATAGACTTTTCTTCAAATTTAATAGGTACAACTACTTTTAATTCAATGGGAGGATTATATTTAAACAACTTCTCCTTAGGAATATCAACATGAGTAGCAAAGGATTCACAGAAAGAAGCTACTATCTCAGAGTCAAGTCCATATATAGTGCTAAATTCTTGGAAAGCATTGGTATCCATAAAAGATTAAACACAATCAAACTTAGGTGTTATACCTGACTCCTTACCTTCGTCGAGGTCCCAATCTTTAGAGTTGCGTTTAATTCTTTCCAATAAATCCCATTTGAATTCAATAGTGTTCATCATAAAAGATCCAGTACAAGAAATATCGAGCATGGAGCGATTACTGAGAGAAAGCCAAGCATAATTTTTTTGAATAATCATTTCTTTTGAGAGCTCATGATTGGGGCATGAATATAACATTGACTTAAGCCTCCCCCAAGCTTGAGAGATGTTTTCTCCTTCGCGAGGCCAAAAATTATATATATATATAATTACGATCACGATGAACTAGCACTACAAGAATTCCGTTAATACATGACAGTCTGTGTCCGTCACAGACCTGCGCAAAACCATCACGGAAGGGAATCCATGACGGATTTAAAATCCATCATGTATATCGCGTCATAATTTGACCACCGCACACTACATGACGGATCATCCAAAACCGTCATGGTCTGTGACGATTCTTGACCGTCATGGACGACACTTAACTAACATGCTCATAACGGTGTTAGCATGCTCATAACAGTGTTAACTTGTGTGCCACATCAGAATCTGACATGGATCTGACGTGGCAGCCCATAAAGTAATTGGCCCAATAAGAATTTTGGCTCCTTCTAAGACAAACATCCATGTAGTAATCAGCCCAGTTGGAACTTTGGCCCATTAAATTTTAGGTATGTCCAAGGCCCACTGGTTTCATTCTCAACAATTAGCCCATCTCATTTCTCTTGGTTGCAAATTCTGAGCCAGTATAAATTTGATAGAAGATATACGGTCATGTCATTAAATAAAATAAAAAAATACATATGGTCCTCAAAAAACAAATACATACACACAGCAGAAAAAATTACACAAGTTTTAAACTATGGGTATTTCCATACAATGCATCTGCAAGGACCAGCAGAACACAAGAAACTAAAAATACAAACACCCAATTCTAATTTTGTGCAAGGGTGCGGGCATTCAGTGGATTGCTCTATGGAGATCCGGCTGTCCCGCCGACGTCATTGGAGAGAGAACCTTGCCCGCCAATATCAGGATTCAACCCACGGTTGACATTGCCTGCGCGTGGACAAACCTTAAGACAGCATCAAAAAGGAAAATTCCAAGTATAGACGTAGGGGGACCTGGTGGGGCGACGGATACGGGACAGTGGCGACGAAGGATGGCAGCCTCGCAGCACGGCGCATCCCCGGCTGCTGGGCCCGGTGGCGGCTCTGTGCATCCCCGCAGTTCAGGATGCCCACGACGGGATCGGTCGCTCCTTGCAGCGATATGGCCGCGACCTGCATCGACGATACCGACTCCGAGTTGTGGACTAGATCAAGCTTCAGGGACTGGATCGGGCAGTGGAGGCTAGAGGTGAGGGAAGGGGATGTGGTAGGGGAGGACGCCCGTGGCCACGCCGTGATCATTCCAGGGTTGCCGTGGACTCGCGGATCTCCACGGGATCTGGCCAGAGGAGAGGATACTATAGCGGTGCGGTGGGAGTGCAGGCGGCGTGGTCGGTTGAGGGGTAGCTGGGCATGACGGGGAGGCCTCGGAATGGGAGGGTGTGTGCACGATGGGGAGGAGCCAGGAGGGGAGGAGGGGAGTACGGCGGGCTAGCGGCATGAGAGGAAGAAGGTGTGTGGGTGCGGCCGCTGCTGTTCGAGTTCGGGCGGCATGGGGGCACTAGTCACGGGCGGAGATAGCGCGTGGGTGGGGTGAAGAACACTCGAGAAAGAGGGGAAGGTTTGCTAGCCGTCAGATCTCGCATGAGCAGACGGTTTAGATATGTGATCCGTGGGAGGGTTTGGTCAACCAATCACAGCGCGAGTTTTCTCTCACACTGGATCAGCACATCGGCAGGGGCAGGGGCACTCCGTTTCCTCGTATATGAAAAAGGAGCAGCAGTCTGTCACGGCTTGGACGACATTAAAAATCCCTACTAGTCCTTCTATGAGTTTCTTGTTGCCAGCCATGATGGTTTTAAAGAATAAATTAGACTATGTTGATTCTCATATAGATGAAATTCAAAAACTATATTTATACATTTTTAAGTTAACATGAATTTATATTTGGAGTCACATATTATATATAGAGAGAGATGTTGAGTATGAGTGCAAAACTTTATGTCTGCAATATTATTATTTTTGCGAATTTATGTCTGCAATCTGTCCAACCAGTTAAGTAAACATGAATTAAATTTTGAAGTTGCATATTAAATATATATATATATATATAGTTGTTGTGTACGAGTGCAAAGTTTTACGTCTGCAATATGTCACACCACGATTTCTTGACAAGCAGGTACAGACTATTCAAGGTGAGAGGTGCACGGTTTGATCCATGTCACACTTTTTTTTACTAAAACTTTTACTGTAGGTGCATTATCAGAAGGGAAATGACCGAATGCTCCTTTAGTAATGCTTGTAGCATTGTTGTCACACTCTAGTCTCTTAACCCAAGTGGTCTTGGGATCAAGCCTTCATTGCATTTTTTAAATTAAAATCTATGGTCTCTGGGAAAAAACAAAGAACATATGGGCTTCATTGGGTTTCTAGGCACATTCACATCTTGCTAGTCGATGACGGTTTCCGTGACGGATGAGAGAAAACCGTCACATACTGTGATGGATTCTCAGAACATCATCACAAATCTGTCATGGATTAACAGGTTTCTTGTAGTGTAGATGCATAGGATAAAACTTCTGATGAAATTCCAATTTCAATCGTTGGTAGTTCCATGATCCAATATCATCACATTCTTCTTGATAACATCCTCGGGCATACCTACAAGCTTAAATAATCCACAACCTTCATCCACATAGATTAGGTGCAAATCAGGATGTAATGTTCCATCACCTATGAAAGGATTAGCCAGCAGTTTCTCTATCATACCCGAAGGAATTTCAAAGTAAACATTTTCAGTAGGTTCAGTAGGTTGAGGAGCAACTCTTTTCTCTACTGGTCAGGGTGAAGATACCCCGAACAAGCCCCTCAAAGGATTATGTTCCATAGTGACAAGTGAGAGTAAATTTCAGCACACTATATAAATTTTTCCTTACCAAATTCCACCTACCAAAGGCACTTCACTCCCCGGCAACGGTGCCAGAAAAGAGTCTTGATGACACACAAGTGTAGGTGATCTATCGCAGCCTTTTAGATAAGTAAGAGTGTTGAACCCAACGAGGAGCAGAAGGAAATGATAAGCAGTTTTCAGTAAGGTATTGTCTGCAAGCACTGAAATTATCTGTACCAGATAGTTTTGTGATAAGGTAATTTGTAATGAGTAACAAGTAGTAAAAGTGAATAAGGTGCAGCAATATGGCCCAGTCCTTTTTGTAGCAAAGGACAAGCCTGGACAAACTCTTACATAAAGGAAAGCGCTCCCGAGGAAACATGGGAATTATCGTCAAGCTAGTTTTCATCGCGTTCATATGATTCACCTTCGGTACTTTGATAATTTGATATGTGGGTGGACCGGCGCTTGGGTACTGTCCTTACTTGGACAAGTATCCCACTTATGATTAACCCCTATTGCAAGCATCCGCAACTACAACAGAAGTATTAAGGTAAACCTAACCATAGCATGAAACATATGGATCTAAATCAGCCCCTTATGAAGCAACGCATAAACTAGGGTTTAAGCTTCTGTCACTCTAGCAACCCATCATCTACTTATTACTTTCCAATGCCTCCCTCTAGGCCCAAACAATGGTGAAGTGTCATGTAGTCGACGTTCACATGACACCACTAGAGGGATGACAACATACATCTCATCAAAATATCGAACGAATACCAAATTTACATGACTACTTATAGCAAGACTTCTCCCATGTCCTCAGGAACAAACATAACTACTCACAAAGCATATTCATGTTCATAATCAGATGGGTATTAATATGCATAATGGATCTGAACATATGATCTTCCACCAAGTAAACCAACTAGCATCAACCACAAGGAGTTATCAACACTACTAGCAACCCACAGGTACCAATCTGAGGTTTGGATACAGAGATTGGATACAAGAGATGAACTAGGGTTTGAGATGAGATGGTGCTGGTGAAGATGTTGATGGAGATTGACCCCCTCCCAATGAGAGGATCGTTGGTGATGACGATGGTGATTATTTCCCCCTCCCGAAGGGAAGTTTCCCCTACAGAACAACTCCGCCAGAGCCCTAGATTGGTTCTGCCAAGGTTCCACCTCGTGGCGGCAGAGTTTCCTTCCCGTGAGCTTGCTTACGATTTTTTCCTCGACAAAAGACTCCATATAGCCAAAGATGGGCATCAGAGGGCCACCAGGGGGCCCACGAGGTAGGGGGTGTGCCCCCACCCTCGTAGACGGTAGGTGGCTCCCTCTGGTACTTTCGTCGCCCAATATTTTTTATATATTCTGAAAATAATTCCCGTGGAGTTTCAGGACTTTTGGAGATGTGTAGAGGTCTCTAATAGTTGCTCCTTTTCCAGCCTTGAATTCCAGCTGCCGGCATTCCCCCTCTTCATGTAAACCTTGTAAAATAATAGAGAATAGGCATAAGTATTGTGACATAATGTGTCATAACAGCCCATAATGCAATAAATATCGATATAAAAGCATGATGCAAAATGGACGTATCACCCGCCACTAGCCAAGTTCATGGCGGCGTCGCATTACGCCTACAACACGCTGAAGATGCCGGGGATGATGACCATCATCACCGTCCCCTCCGACAAGAAGGATGCACTGATCTGCACCGACCAACGCTAGCGGGAAGCTGCTGCTGGAGCCCCGGTAGGGAAGAAGACCGGCAAGACCTCTCGAACCCACTCCGACAAGCGCACCTCTTCGGAGTGTTGTGCTCCCGTCAAGGACGTGCTAGAGAGCTCCACCAGCAAGAGCAAGAAATCTAGAGCGGCACCACCAGAAACCAGGAGGGTGTCCGTCGAGGAGGATGGCACGGGAGGAGCTTTCACCATAAGCTCCACCCTGGACAGCAAATAGGAAAGCGCTCTCGTCACCTTCCTACGGGCGAATGTCGACGTGTTTGCATGGCAAGCATCCGACATCCCCGGCGTTCCCAGGGAGGTGATTGAGCACCATCTTGCTGTCTGTCCTCATGTGCGACCCATCAAGCAGAAGGTCGGGAAGCAAGCTTTGGAATGGCATGAGTTCATTATGGAGGAGATCAGGAAGTTGGAAGCGACAGGCTTGGTGAGAGGAGTACTCCATCCGACGTGGTTGGCCAATCTGGTGGTGGTGCGCAAGGCAAATGGGAAGCGGAGGCTGTGTATTGACTGCACAGATATCAATAAGGCTTGTCCCAAGGACCCTTTCCCATTGCCGCGCATTGAGCAGATTGTTGACTCCACGGTCGGGTGTGATCTGTTATCATTCCTTGACGCCTACTCAGGGTAGCACCAAATCTTCATGGCGAGAGAAGATGAAGAGAAGATAGTGTTCATCACCCCATGTGGCACGTATTGCTTTTTACGGATGCCTTTCGGGTTGAAGAGTGCTGGCTCGACGTTTGCAAGGGCAGTCCAGATTGGTTTTGAGCCCTAGCTACATAGAAATATGGAAGCTTATATGGATGACATAGTGGTCAAAACCAAAGACGGGGCGACACTTGTACAAGATTTGGAAGAGATGTTTACGAATCTACGCAAGATCAACCTCATGTTGAACCCTGACAAGTGTGTCTTCAGTGTTCCGTCCGGCAAACTTCTCTGGTTCTTTGTGTCACAGCATGGGATCGAGGGCGAATCCAGACAAGATCAAGGCTATTGAGCAGAATAGGGCACCCAAGCGGATCAAGGACGTGCGTCGGCTTACTCGTTACGTTGCCGCCATGAGCAGATTCATATCTAGGTCTGTTGAGCGTCCCCTTCCCTTTTTCAAAATCTTGAAAAAGGCGGGACCAATGGAATGGACCCCAGAGGCCGAAGCAGTGCTATAGGATTTGAAGAAATACCTCTCCTCTACACCGATACTGGTTGCACCCAAACCACAAGAACCGTTGCTGCTATACCTGGAGGCAACGAACCAAGTGGTTAGTGCCGCACTAGTGGCGCTGAGGGAGGTCGAGGAAGAGGCAAGGCCCCTAGCAGGGTCCGACGCCAGCGGGGCAGGGCCTGCGCAACCAGACGAAGTGCTGTAGAAGAAGAAAATGATGCCGCACCCGGTTTACTTTGTCAGCTCCCTCTTGCAGGGGGCTAGGTCAAGGTACTCCGGTGTGCAGAAATTGCTCTTCGGACTCATTATGGCCTCGAGGAAGCTAGATCATTACTTCCAAGCACACGAGATCACCGTCATCACCCGCCTCCCGTTGCAACGGATATTGCATAACCCAGACACAACCGGGAGGATTGTCGAGTAGGTCGTGGAGCTGTCGAGCTTTGGTTTGAAGTTTGAAAGTACATCGACAATCCAGAGTAGTGTCTTGGCAGAGTTCACTGCCGAGTGGACCTCAACGCCGGACGAAGAGATCCAGGAGACCACCCTCCCTAGCAAGGAGGCAAGTTGCAACTGGATTATGTACTTTGATGGGGCTTTCTCGCTACAAGGCGCCGGTGCTGGTGTGCTGCTCGTCGCACCCACCGGAGAGCACCTCAAGTATGTAATCCAGATGCACTTTCCCAGGGAGATGTCCACAAACACTGCTGAATACGAGGGGTTGCTTGCCAGTCTCAGGATCGCAGCAGACCTCAGGATCAAGAATTTCATTGTCAGGGGTGATTCACTGCTTGTTTTTAGGCAAGTGAACAAAGATTAACAAAGCCTGTTGATGGAGGCCTACGTAGATGAGGTGAGGAAGCTGGAAGAGTGCTTTGACGGTATACATGCGGAGCATGTTCCCCGAGTGGAGAACGACATCGCCGACTACCTGTCGAAGCACGCCGCTTTCAAACTACCTGTGGAACCAGGTAGTTTTGTGCTTTGGCTGACTCAACCATCCATTGAACCATCAACAGACTAGAACAAGCGAAGGAAAACAGGCCCTGACAAGTACTTTCCCGCCGAGCTCCCAGGATCCGCCGGCAAGGATGTTGCCGTGGACACTGAGCCAGCTATGGGGCAACCAACTCCGGCGGGGCGTCAAGTCCTAGCTGTAGAGACAACTGTTCGCATGGCAGAGGAAGTGCCTTTAGTCCTTGTTGTCGAGCCTCAGGCTCCGGCATGGGCACAACATACCGTCCGATTCCTCCATATAGGAGAACTCCCTGAGGAGCAGGAAGAAGCGGAGAACGTAGCCCGTCGGTCTGCCATGTATCAGTTCGTCGACGATGTCCTATACAGAAAAAGAACAAATGGTGTGAAATTTAAGTGCATTCCTCGGGAGGAAGGACTGGAGTTGTTAGCAGAGATACATGGAGGCATATGTGGCTCCGACATAGGGTAAAGGGACCTTGCCGACAAGGCATTCTGGCAAGGTTTCTTCTGGCCCACTGCCCTCCAGGATGCAACAGCATTGGTAACCAAGTGTGAAGCGTGTCAGTTCCATTCGAAGAAGCTTCATCAACCAGCTCAAGCGCTCTAAACAATCCATCTCTCCTAGCCATTCTCGATCTAGGGGCTCGACATACTAGGCCCCTTTCCCTGTGCTGTCGGAGGCTTTGAGTACTTGTATGTTGCAATCGATGAGTTCACAAAGTGGCCGGAGGTGGAGACGGTGATAAAGGTGACAGCACAATCAACCATCAAATTCTTCAAGGGGCTAGTATGTCGTTTTGGTGTGCCAAACAGAATCATCACCGACAACGACACACAGTTCATGAGCCACTCCTTCATGCAGTACATCTAGGACCTCGGCAGCAAGGTCGGTTTTGCTTCTGTTGCACATCCACGGAGCTACAGCTAGGCTGAGAGGGCAAATGCTGAAGTGTTGCAAGGCCTCCGGGCAAGGACTTTTGACAGGCTACGCAGGTGCGGACGACGCTGGATTGATTAATTGCCGGCGGTTCTTTGGTCAATCAGAATGACGCCAAATCGAGCCACCGGTCGGACACCCTTCTCCCTCATTTACGGGGCACCTCGAGTGCTCGCTTATGATGAGCTTGAGCAAGAGCAGTTGCGGCAAGATGATGCAACGCTCATTGAGGAAGATCGTCTTCTGGTGGCTGTACGAGCAGCGTGCTACCAGCAAGACTTGCGCCGCTACCATAGCCGCAAAGTTCATGCCCGAAGCTTTGAGGAAGGCGACCTTGTTCTTCGGCACGTTCAGTCGGCCAAGAATTCCATCAAGTTGATGCCGAAGTGGGAAGGCCCTTATTGGGTAATACGAGTCACCAGGCCTGGCGCAGTCTGCCTGGAGACCGAAGATGGCGTTCCAGTGAGCAACTCCTGGAACATCGAACATCTTCGCAAGTTCTACCCATAAGGCGTGGTTGTCGGCAAGGCATGTAATCCTTTGTACAAAGCCAGGCGCAGACCCTGAACATAAATAAATGAAGTGTTGGCGCCCTAAGTTTAGCATGCATGCTAGGTTAAGTCTCTCCCTCGGTTAGGGTTGATAGTGCTTAGTGGCGGCTAACCCCTAGCATAGAGGTCGAGTGTGCGTCACTCTGTTCTTTTCCGTCTTCATTGGTTCGCAGGGTACATGGACATTTCTGCTGAGCTATTGGGAAGAAAAGGAACGAGCCGGCGCTCTGGCCCCGGCAAAGAAAGGTTGCCGGGGGGTGCAGACACAAGGATCTAACCGCGGCAAGCCAAGGTTGCCGGGGGCTGCAATGTCAGATAAGTTTTTCTCCCCCACTCCGTGCGCCCGTATGAACCTTGAATGTATAAGGCTTCCCTCACTCTCGTACCATCTTGCCCCCTCCGTCCCGTGTCTGAAAACTCTACTTTGGACCGGAACTTGATTGTAGTGCGATGGGAAGAGGGCGAGTGAAAGGCATAATCCTACTCGGCCCCTACCTCCGCCAAGAGCGTGAGCGTAGTCGGGCCATAGAGCAGGAGGACGGCAAGGCCTGTTGCCGGGATACCATGTTTATCTTAAGATAACGAGGACGCATTCCTCGGTGTGGCCCTCGCCCATGCACAAACGAAGCCCGGCAAACACCCTTCCTTTCATTCATACGTTGCAAAAAAGTACAATTCATACGGAATGGGTACACGAGCAAGGGGATTACAAATTCTGAAATCTAATGAGTGCCTGCAGGCTTACAAACTAGAAAAGATAAGTGCCCCATGATCCCCGTTCTTGCCCCTTTCCTCCCAGTGCGGCAGGTGAAGGCAAAAAGGAGGAGACGGGCAACGTGCTGATGGAGAGCTTAACGAGGAAGGCCCTCGGCAGAGCGCACGGCGGAGGGAGAGGTGATGCGGTCAGTCGGAGGTGAGGTCGACGTGCCCTCGCTCAATGCTCTCGTCATCGCTGTTGCTGTCCTCCTCATCACTCCCGCTTGAAGAGGAGTCTTCATCGTCGAAGGAGCTCTCCACGTAGCACTTCAGGCGAGTTCCAGAGTCTCCAAAGACCTTGACAGAGAGCAGGCCATTCTCCATTAATTTGAAATAGAGAACGAGCCCCGCTGTCAGGCTATGGATGCGAGCAAAGGTCTTCCATCCGCGTCGAAGATACATGACCTGAGGGGCGTGGAAGTCAACGTCGACCCGTGTGCTACCGTTCCCGCAGCCCCTCATATGCAACCTCAGGGTCTGGGGCGGATCGAGCTCCATCTCCCGAGCGAATGGAGCAGGAAGACGAAGGCGACGATGTGGTGGACGAGGTAGCCTAATGAAGAACTCACGAGGCTGGTCCCCGACGTGGCCCTCCATTGGGGGAGGCATCGCTGGCGGAAGCAAGGCCGGTGCGCTGCCCCGTCCTCCTCTTCCCCGAGTACCACGCCGGCCTTGGCCTCACCCCTCCCCTTCCTCTCGTGGCCGGCTCCGCTGCTGCGGGCTCTTCGAAAGGAGGGATGCGCTGTTGAGCAAAAACCCTCGCCGCCACCGTCGAAGGACCGGTGCCCCCTCTCGCCATGGTAGATGAAAAAGTGGAGCTGAGGTGGAAGGACATGCATGATGAAAGGTTGTGGGGTGCCATGCCCCTCCCCCTTCTTATAAAGGGGTGGGGTCGGGACTTGGCCGCCCCACTCAGCCAATCCGACCATCAGGGGCGCAGAGATCGAGGCCGACCCGCTGCCCTAATCAGCAGCGACCTGTTTCCCCGCCTCGCCATTCAAGGCCCGCACCCCACCGCCTACCATCTTGAGAGCACGGGGGACACGTGGTGGGCGAGCAGAAATCGAGGGGATGGATGAGACGGCCATTCTCCGCCCCGTGGTTGTGGGTTGCGGGCGCCTTGAAGACCATGACCCGAGCCCATTTAGTAAATGAGCCGCGCCTATGCGCTTTCCTCCTTTTATGGGGAAGGCGCGAGCTGCCTCTTTACCATGACGTGACGCATGTGTGCGGAAACCGCCCCACGCATGACCCCCACGTCACGCACGACCCCCACATCGTGCGTTCAACGCGGGTCGTGGGGAAGCGCAGCGGACGGAGAGTTACTGCGGTAAAAATCCGCCCCACCTGCCCGTGCACCGTTCTGGGCCTAGTGTAACACCCCGTATGTAACCTGCCATATTTGTATTCCAACTCTTGCCATTTCCGGCACTAAGTTATTTTATTTCCTCGTTGTTGGGTTTTGTCTCCGTGTGTTTGTGTCTTTGTCATGCATCTCATATCATGTCATCATGTGCATTGCATTTGCATACGTCTTCGTCTCATCCATCCGAGCATTTTCCCCGTTGTCCGTTTTGCATTCCGGCGCTCCTATGTCCTCCGGTGTCCCTTTCTACCTGTTTTCGTGTGTGGGTATTAAACGTTTTAGGATTGGACCGAGACTTGTCATGCGGCCTTGGTTTACTACCGGTAGACCTCCTGTCAAGTTTCGTGTCATTTGGACTTCGTTTGATACTCCAACGGTTAACCGAGGGACCGAAAAGACCTCGTGTGTGTTACAGCCCATTCGGCCATTCGATCACGATAACGTGGCCGCAAACCACACCTCATTTGGAGCCTCCTAGCTCCCTCTACCTCTATATATAGGTCCCTCCACTAAAATTTCCGGATCCCTACACCCCTAGACCTAGCTCCTCCTCCTTCTGCCGCGCCGGACATGTCCGTTCCGGCCGGACGCCCTGCCGCCGCCGCCCCGGACCAATAGGAAAGCGCCACATGGCCCATCCGGCGTCCGCTGCCGCCGCGGCCCGGGAAGCCCGCTTCGGGCCCCCGAGCCCATCGCCCGCGCGCCGCCCTCCTCGCGTCTGGCCGCAGCACCCCGCCGCCCGCTCCCTCCTCTGCTTCGGCAGCACCGGTCGGCGCCGCCACGGGCCACTGCGCCGACCATCGCCGGACATTGCCGCCAAGACCTCCGCTGCCGCCCGGAGCTTCCTCATCGCCGGCGTGCTCCGGATCCGGCGGGATCCAGCCCTCTCCGGCGCCCCTCGTCCTCCCCTCGCCGGATCGAGCTCACTGCCTCGCCGGAGACCTCGAGTTTCATTGTCGCTACAGTGCCCATCACCGGATCTGAGACCGCCGCTACAGTAAACCCTAGCCGGGGATTGACTTTCCCTCTCCTCCTGATAATTTTTGCATACTTTGACATGTCATAACTCTTCAACCGTTGCTCCGATTCATGCGTGTAGCATATCGAAATGTTCGCCTCGACGAGTACTTCATTTCATCTCATTGCATCATGTTAATTTGAGCTCATCTTGATGCTCTAAATGCTGTTGGAAGAGGGCTATGTGATGTTAGTTTCAGATTATTATCAGCAAATGCACTTTTCTCATTTTTGCCATGATTGATGTGTGCCTCCTATGAACTTGAGCTCTACATGTGTTTTGAAGTATGCCATGCCATCTTTACAGGGGTGTATGCCATGTATTTTTGTGATCTCTGTGGTGACTAGCACAAGCATGCAAAGTAGCTCACTTAATGTTGCTGATTTCAGGGACTTAGAATTTCACTAAGTCCTTTTCCTGCTGTAATTTTTATGCCATGTGTTCATGTTGCTACAAAGTGATCCGTGCCTCTTTTGAGCATGATCAGTAAGGATGTTTTGTAGATATTGTGGTCCTCTATCCATCCATGTCTCTGTTTGCATTTATGGAGCACCCTAGCTTGAGTCAATCGAGCTCTACTTTTGTTATAAAATGTTCCTGGTAGATTGTTAACATGTTTAGCAATTTTGCCGAGCTTGTTATAGTTGATCCATGCATGCTATGATGTTTTTCTTGCCATGTCTACTTTATGGGTGTATGCTTAGTTTGTCATGCAATGCCTTGTGGTGAGTGCATCGAGCTCGTAAACATGCCTACTTGATATCTATTTTGCCATGGTCCAGTTTTTCACTAAGTCTGAATCTGTTAACGATAATTGCAATGTTCACATGGATGCCATTGTATTTTCTGATCCCTTTTTGCTTATGGTCAGTAAGGGACTTTTGTTGTATGCTTTGAGTAGCTTCATACCATGCCCTGCTTTTCCATGATATGTTCCTGTAGCATGTTGTTTTCGTGCTCTGAACATTGCTTCCTGATGTTAAATTCCTGACATGCTGTTAATTTCACAAAGTCTGAAACCTGATATCTTTTGCACTTTTGACATGCTTGTTTGAACCTGCTATTGAGTGAATTAGCCATAGCTCAGTGTTCATCTTTTGTCAAGAATCATGATTGGATCCCTGCCATGTATTTTTTTGCTATGTTAGAGTGCTGTAGCATGTTGTTCTTGATGCATTTAGATGGTCTCGTGCTGTTAATCGCAGCCCGGTGCCATATTTTGTTTCGCTTGTCATTTCCAAACCGTGCATCCGATTCCGGTGATCTTTATATCGATTTCAACCAAAATCAACTCACCTTTCCAGTGGCACTCTTAGTTTTCCAAGTTGAGACTAGGGTCAATCATTCCTTTCCGAATCATGCATATGCATCGCATCTCGCATCACGCATATCATACCATGTCTTGCATCATGTTGTTTGTGCATTGCACGTGGTTGATTGTGTCTCCCTTTGTTTGTGTTCTTGCTTTGGGTAGAGCCGTAGATAAGTACGTGATCGAGGAGCCCGTTGAGTACGCTTACGAGGATCAAGTCAACTCAGAGAACTTTGCAGGCAAGATGACCATACCCTCGAAATCACTTCTATCTTTGCTCGCTAGATGCTCACTCTTTTGCTATGCCTATGCTACGATACCTACCACTTGCTTATCGTGCCTCCCATATTGCCATGTAAAACCTCTAACCCACCTTGTCCTAGCAAACCGTTGTTTGGCTATGTTACCGCTTTTCTCAGCCCCTCTTATAGCGTTGCTAGTTGCAGGTGAAGATTGGAGTTTGTTCCTTGTTGGAACGTGTTTATTGTTGGGATATCATCATATTATCTTGTTTATCTTAATGCACCTATATACTTGGTAAAGTGTGGAAGGCTCGGCCTTATGCCTGGTGTTTTGTTCCACTCTTGCCGCCCTAGTTTTCGTCATACCGGTGTTATGTTCCTTGATTTTGCGTTCCTTACACGGTTGGGTTATAATGGGAACCCGTTGACAGTTCGCCTTGAATAAAACTCCTCCAGCAATGCCCAACATTGGTTTTACCATTTTCCACCTAGCCTCTTTTTCCCTTGGGTTCCGTGGACTCAAGGGTCATCTTTATTTAAACCCCCGGGCCAATGCTCCTCTGAGTGTTGGTCCAACCTGTCAGCCGCCTGTGGCCACCAGGGGCAACTCTGGGCTGGCCTACCGGAAGTTTGGACAATCCGGTGTGCCCTAAGAACGAGTATGTGCAGCTCCTATCGGGATTTGTCGGCACATTCGGGTGGCTTTGCTAGTTTAGTTTTACCATTGTCGAGACATCTTGTAACCGGGATTTCGAGTCTGATCGGATTGTCTTGGGAGAAGGAATATCCTTCGTTGACCGTGACATCTTGTGATGGGCTAAGTTGGGACTCCCCTGTAGGGATTTGATCTTTCGAAAGCCGTGCCCACGGTTATGGGCAGATGGGAATTTGTTAATGTCCGGTTGTAGATAACCTGAAAGTTAACTCAATTAAAATGCATCAACCGCGTGTGTAGCCGTGATGGTCTCTTCTCGGCGGAGTCCGGGAAGTGAACACGGTGTTGGAGTTATGGTTGACGTAGGTTGTTCTAGGATCACTTCTTGATCATAGATTCTCGACCGTGCCTTTGCCTTCTCTTCTCGCTCTCATTTGCGTATGTTAGCCACCAAATATGCTAGTCGCTTGCTGCAGCTCCACCTCATACTTTTACCCTTCCTATAAGCTTAAATAGTCTTGATCGCGAGGGTGTGAGATTGCTGAGTCCCCGCGACTCACGGATTACTTCCAAAACCAGATGCAGGGACCGATGATACCACTCCAGGTGATTCAACTGAGCTCAAGTGGGAGTTCGATGAGGACTCAGGACAATACTACGTGTCTTTCCCAGATGATCAGTAGTGGTTCCCAGTTGGGGCGATCGGGGACTATGTTGCATTGGGGGTTTATCTTCATTTTGGTTCCGTAGTCGGACCTTGAGTGTATTTTGATGAATGTAATGACTTATTTATGCTATTTGTGTGACGTGGTGAGTGTAAGCCAACTATGTACCTTTTCCCTTATTGTATTACATGGGTTGTTGTGAAGATTACCTCACTTGCGACATTGCTTTCAATGCGGTTATGCCTCTAAGTCGTGCTTCGACACGTGGGAGATATAGCCGCATCGAGGGTGTTACACCTAGCCCAACAACGCATCACGCTTATGTGTGGCCGAGGCCCAGGGCTCCTGTCGGTGTACAAAAGTAGGGGCTCTCCTTTTACACCCCTTAACTTGTGCACGGGTAGTCGGAGCCACGCCCATGGACACACTAAGCAGGGCAGAGGAGGGAAGCTGGAGCACAAGACGACCAAAGCAACGCCATGACCGGAGGCGAAAAGAGAGCGAGAGGGAGAGGTGGACTCCCCCGACAAGACCCTTGCTGGGGTGGATTCTGCAGCCTCGGCAATATCCTTGCCGGGGCAACTTGCCTGACGCCAGCAGAGCGCGCCACCCTTGACCCCAAGGGATTCAAACACCATATTGGAACCAAGGCTCGGGAGGCACCTCCATGGTGGCATACAGATCTTTGTAGAGATCATAGATACACAAGATCATATGAGAACCAGAAGACGACGATCCTTGGCGAGATCCTCGCCAAGGAGATCCACGAGACCCCCGCCAAGATCCTTGCCGGGGACGACCGCGGTGCCGTAGCGAGAACCTTGCCAAGCACTCGGCAAGACCCTTGCCGAGGACGCCTGCGGGGCCGCAGCCAGGCCTGTGTCTGGCAAGACTCCACCGCCGCTCCCATGCAGCTGCTATCTCGAGCAGCTCGGCAGGCATCTGCGTGGCAGCGCATGGCCTCTACACCAGCTCAGCAAGCACCTGCGTGGCGGCATGCAGATCTTTGTGAAGGCTCCACCACCGCGCCAGCCCAGCAGCCAGCAAACGTGGCGCTACAACGCCTCATCAGCTTGGACGCGCGTCGGAGCCAGGCGAGGCGACGACAGCTGGGACGAGCTTCTTTGCCGTCCCCAATAAAGCAAGAGGGGCACGTCGGTAGCGCATTAAATGTGTTTCTCCGACAATACCAGGGATAGACTCAGCCCCTGTACACCTTTCCACCTCCTGTGTGCCACTGTGGGGACCCCTTTTGTCTATAAAAGGAGGCCCGAGGCATACTGGAGGGGGATTCAGATCTATTGGACTAGAGAGTCACCGCAGCTAGTTCAAGAACACCTAAATATACATCAAAGCAGGACTAGGGTTTTACGCATATCCGTGGCCCGAACCTGGGTAAACAATTTGTGTGCTGATGGCCAGACCTGCTCTTTGCACAACCCCGCGCCCGCCAACCGTAGAAGGGATCCCAGTGACCCCATAGGTGTCGTTTCCCACCAACAGGACCCACCGGACGGGACACCCTATTTCAAAAAAAATGTTTCCCCCTTGACTACTGGGACCCACCAGCTACATCTTCGCACGCAAGGAAGTTCCTGACAGTCGGGACCCACCCAGTCGAAGCGTACGTAGCATTTTCATTCTGGTCGCGAACATGTATGTACATACTGGTCGATGTAGAGGTCCGCACGTGTGGTAGTAGAGGCACGTACGTGTCGTAGTAGAGGCGCGCACATAGCATGTACACATGAGTACATCGGCTCGGGTGCAAGAAAGTAAATACGGCCACGTACGTACATACGGGCGGGGTCTCGAATGCCTACTCGCGCATACGTACGGCCAGGGCTCGTGTACATGGTTGTGGATGGGTCGGAACAGAGAAACTACGTCGTCGTCGTGTTCATGGGGAGGCAACGGAATGCATCGTGTTCATCGACAAGCAACGAAACGCGTGTTGTTCATCGGGAGCCAACCGGCTTGGACGGAACAGCCGATGGAAATGAGGCCTGGCGTACCTCAGAACGGAGGAAATGGCCTTGTGTTCGACCGGCCACGGTGGAAACGGGATCCTGTTCATCGGGAGGGGTCTGGCGTACCGAAAAACAGAGGAAACGGACCTCCTATGGTGGAAACGAGGTCCTGTTGATCAGGAGGGGTGTGGCATACCTCAAAACAAAGGAAACAGGAGGGGTGTGGCATACCTCCACCTGCGACTGTCCATGCACGGGCTCCTGTTCATCCAGCCTCCACCGTGCGCTCCTCCACCAGCAACAGTTCAACCAGCCCTCTCCACGGGGTCCTGTTCCACCACCCCTCCATGGGCTACTGTTCATCCAGCCCTCCACCGGCTACTGTTCAACCATCCCTCCACCGGCTACTGTTCAACCAGCCCTCCACGGGGTCCTATTCAACCAGCCCTCCACGGGGTCCTGTTCATCCACCGGCTCGATCAATCGGGGTCCTGTTCATCCAGCGGCAACGGCCTCTACTACCACGGGGTCCTGTTCATCCAACCCCCCACCAGGAACTATTCATCCAAACCCCCCAACAACGCTCAATGTTCATCCATAGGCAGCATCGATCAGCTTCAGTTAGCAGTAGCAGCGAAGGAATCACTCGGTTTCAGTTAACAGCAAGGGATCGATCGATCGCTCTGGTTCAGTAACGCGTAGCCTGCAGTGCAATCGCTCGGGTTCAGTTACAGCACAACACCTCGCTCGGGTTCAGTTAGAGCCCAACGCCTCACACACAAGCGCGTACGTACGAGAGAAACACGCATCGCTCGGCCCCCGACCACCCACTGTAACCGGGAACTCCCCGATATTTTCCTCGCCCTCGCTTCTACCACGGTTTTTTCCGTCATGGATGGCCCAAAGAATGTCATGCAGCTGCGTCTCCAGCCCGCCCAGGACGAAAAGCCCATTTTCTGTCATATTTTTTGTCATAGAAGTAGGACCCAACCACATATGTGATGATACCAGGTTTTGTCACAATTATCATCATAAAAGTGTCATAAGTATGATAGAATTTTTTTTCGTTCGACCCAAAATGTCACGGATGTGTCTTTTTTCGTAGTGACCTGTCACGTTAAGGCGAACACTTTCCTATTGAAACCATGAGTGTTTACATGCCTCCATGAGTCCCGCTTCTCATCGGCAGGTGCCGTCCAAGCAAGCGTGTGAGTCGACGGGAGGCGTGCGAGTAGACCGCTGCGCCGGCTGGCCGGGAGGCGTGTGAGCAGACCGCTGCGCCGGCTGACCAGGAGGCGTGCGAGCAGACCGCTACATAGGCTCACCGGGAGGTGAGCCCTTTGACCAGGCTCCGCCGTCCACCTTCGTCCGAACTGCTCCCACTTTTAATGTTGCCGGTGGCGCAGTTTAAAATCAACCCCACACTACCCGGTATTACTCCAATCTTCTCTCTTCCTCTCCGATTCTCCTGTTGTCTACCTCAAACCAGCCTGAGCTAACCGTACGCCATGACGCATCACGATGGTCCCCCCTTGGTCTTCTGGTTTCGTGAGGAAGACACCCAGCCGGAGTCTCAAGAACATATGGCGCTTTGGGATGAGCTTGAACCGGCCTTGCGGGAAGACGTCGCGCCTGTCCCGCTCCCGTTCCGGCTCCCGTCGCCCTGACTGCGCCAGCGCCCACCCCCGTGGAATTGATGGGCTGGGAGCCACACATTGTCGCCGAGCTTGATGCCACGGGGCTCCATGAGGTCCCCGCCGACTTTCACGCGCACGTGCATCTACCAGCGCATGCGCCTGCACGTGCACTGACGCGCGCGCCCGTGCCGGTGCCCGTGCACCTGTCAGTGCATGCGCCTGCACATGCACTGACATGCACGCCCGTGCCAGTGCCCGCGCACAAAAATGTCTCCGCCACGCCGTTGCCAGCTGATATGTCCATTTTGCATCATGCTTTTATATTGATATTCATTGCATTATGGGCTGTTATTACACATTATGTCACAATACTTATGCCTTTTCTCTCTTATTTTACAAGGGTTACACGAAGAGGGAGAATGCCGACAACTGGAATTCTAGGCTGGAAAAGAAGTAAATATTAGAGACCTATTCCGCACAACTCCATAAGTCTTGAAACTCCACGAAAGTCCATTTTGAAATATATTAAAAATATTGGGCGAAGAAAGCACCAGAGGGGAGCCAGCCACTGTCCACGAGGGTGGGGGTGCGCCCTACCCCCCTGGGCGCGCCCCCTGCCTCGTGGGTCACCTGGCAGGCCCCCGATGCCCATCTTCTGGTGTAAGGTGTCTTTCGGCCTGAAAAAATGAGAAAGAAGCTTCCAGGACAAAGTGCCGCCGTCTTGAGGCGGAACCTTGGCGGGACCAATCTAGGGCTGCGGCAAAGCTGTTCTGCGGGGAAACATCCCTCTGGGAGGGGAAATCGTCACCATCGTCATCACCATCGATCCTCTCATCAGGGGGGGGGGGGGGGGGGTCAATCTCCATCAACATCTTCACCAGCACCATCTCCTCTCAAACTCTACTTCATCTCTTGTATCCGATCTTTGTCTCAAAACCTCAGATTGGTACCTGTGGGTTGCTAGTAGTGTTGATTACTCCTTGTAGTTGATGCTAGTTGGTTTATTTGGTGGAAGATTATATGTTCAGATCCTTTATGCATATTAATACCCCTACGATTATGAACATGAATATGATTTGTGAGTAGTTATGTTTGTTCCTGAGGACATGCGAGAAGTCTTGCTATAAGTAGTCATGTGAATTTGGTATTCGTTCGATATTTTGATGAGATGTATGTTGTCTTTCCTCTAGTGGTGTTATGTGAACATCGATTACATGACACTTAACCATTGTTTGGGCCTAGAGGAAGGCATTGCAAAGTAATAAGTAGATGATCAGTTGCTAGAGTGACAGAAGCTTAAACCCTACTTTATGTGTTGCTTCGTAAGGGGCTGATTTGGATCCGTATGTTTCATGCTATGGTTAGGTTTACCTTAATTCTTCTTTCGTAGTTGTGGATGCTTGTGAAGGGGGTTAATCATAAGTGGGATTCTTGTCTAAGGAAGGGTAGTACCCACGCACCGGTCCACTCACATATGAAATTATCAAAGTAACGAACGCGAATCATAGGAGCATGACGAAAACTAGCTTGAAGATAATTCCCATATGTCCTCGGGAGCGCTTTCCTTTATATAAGAGTTTGTCTAGGCTTGTCCTTTGCTACAAAAAGTATTGGGCCACCTTGCTGCACCTTGTTTACTTTTATTACTTGTTACCTGTTAAGAATTACCTTGTCACAAAACTATCTGTTATCAATAATTTAAGTGCTTGCAGAGAATACCTTACTGAAAACCGCTTGTCATTTCCTTCTTCTCCTCGTTGGGTTCGACACTCTTACTTATTGAAAGAACTATGATAGATCCCCTATACTTGTGGGTCATCAAGACTCTTTTCTGTCTCCGTTGCCGGGGAGTGAAGCGCCTTTCGTAAGGAAAATTTTATATGGTGTGCTGAAATTGACTCACTTGTTACTATGGAAAATAATCGTTTGGGGGGCTTGTTCGGGGTATCTTCACCCCAACCAGTAGAGCAAAGAGTTGTTGCTCAACCTACTGAACCTACTGAAAATGTTTACTTTGAAATTCCTTCGGGTATGATAGATAAACTGCTAGCTAATCCTTTTACAGGAGATGGAGCATTACATCCCGATATGCACCTAATCTATGTGGATGAAGTTTGTGGGTTATTTAAGCTTGTAGGTATGCCTGAGGATATTATCAAGAATAAGGTCTTCCCTTTATCTTTGAAGGGAAAGGCATTGACATGGTTTAGGCTATGTGATGATATTGGATCATGGGACTACAACCGATTGAAATTGGAATTTCATCAGAAGTTTTATCCTATGCATCTGGTTCATCGTGATCGTAATTATGTACATAATTTTTGGTCTCGTGAAGGATAAAGTATCGCTCAATATTGGGGGAGGCTTAAGTCAATGTTATATTCATGCCCCAATCATGAGCTCTCAAGAGAAGTTATTATTCAAAAAATTTATGCTCGGCTTTCTCTCAATAATCGCTCCTTGCTCGATACTTCTTGTACTGGTTCTTTTATGATGAAGACTATTGAATTCAAATGGGATTTATTGGAAATAATTAAACGTAACTCTGAAGATTGGGAACTCGATGATGGTAGGGAGTCAGGTATAACACCTGAGTTTGATTGTGTTAAATCTTTTATGGATACCGATGCTTTTCGTGAATTTAGCACTAAATATGGACTTGACTCTGAGATAGTATCTTCTTTATGTGAATCATTTGCTACTCATGTTGATCTCCCTAAGGACAAGTGGTTTAAATATCATCCTCCCATTGAAGTAAAAGTAGTTGAACCTATTAAAGTTGAAGAAAAGACTATCACTTATATTGTTGATCCTATTTTTCCTACCGCTTATATTGAGAAACCACATTTGCCTGTTAGAATAAAGGATTATGCTAAAGCTTCAACTGTGGTTCGTAAGTGTAATGCTAGAACACCCACACCCCTTCAGCAAATTAAAGTTGAACCTAGTGTTGCTATGGTTAAAGATCTCTTGGTCGATAATATTGATGGGCATGTTATTTACTTCTATGATGAAGCTGCTAGAATTGCTAGACGTGATACTAAAGATAAACATAGACCTATTGTAGGCATGCCTGTTGTTGAAGTTAAAATAGGAGATCATTGCTATCATGGCTTATGTGACATGGGTGCTAGTGCGAGTGCAATAACTCATTCCTTAAACGAAGAAATTATGCATGATATTGCACCTGCTGAGATAGAAGGTATTGATGTTACAATTAAGCTTGCGAACAGAGGTACTATTTCACCAGTTGGGATTGTTAGAGATGTTGAAGTCTTGTGTGGGAAAGTTAAATATGCTACTGATTTTCTTATTCTTGGTTCCCCACAAGATGACTTTTGTCCCATTATATTTGGTAGACCCTTCTTGAATATCGTTAATGCTAAGATAGACTGCAAAAAGGATATTGTTTCTGTTGGTTTAGGGATATGTCTCATGATTTTAATTTTGCTAAATTTCGTAGACAACCCCATGATAAAAAATTGCCTAGAAAGATGAAATTGTTGGTGTTGCTTCTATTGCCGTGCCTCCTAATGATCCTTTAGAACAATATTTGCTAGACCATGAAAATGATATGTTTATGAATGAATGAAGGGAAATAGATGAATTATTCTTTAAACAGGGACCTATTTTGAAGCACAATTTGCCCTTTGAAATTCATGGGGATCCTCCCCCACCCAAGGGCGATCCCGTGTTTGAGCTTAAACCGTTACCTGATACTCTTAAATATGCTTATCTTGATGAAAAGAAGATATATCCTATTATTATTAGTGCTAACCTTTCAGAGCAGGAAGAAGAGAGATTATTGAAAACTCTGAAGAAGCACTGTGCTGCTATTGGATATACTCTTGATGATCTTAAGGGCATTAGTCCCACTCTATGCCAGCACAAAATAAAATTGGAGAAAGACGCTAAACCGGTTGTTGATCACGAACGACGGTTAAATCCGAAGATGACAGAAGTGGTAAGAAATGAAATACTAAAGCTTTTGGAGGCAGGTATAATTTATCCTATTGCTGATAGTCAGTGGGTAAGTCCTGTCCATTGTGTCCCTAAGAAGGGAAGTATTACTATTGTTCCTAATGATAAAGATGAATTGATCCCACAAAGAATTGTTACAGGTTATAGAATGGTAATTGATTTCCGCAAATTAAATAAGGCCACTAGAAAGGATCATTACCCTTCACCTTTTATTGATCAAATGCTAGAAACATTACCCAAACATACACATTTTTGCTTTCTAGAGGATTATTATGGTTTCTCTCAAATACCTATGTCGAAAGAGGATAAGGAAAAGACCACTTTTACTTTCCCTTTCGGTACCTTTGCTTATAGACGTATGCCTTTTGGTTTATGTAATGCACCTGCCACCTTTCAAAGATGTATGATTGCTATATTCTCTGACCTTTGTGAAAAGATTGTTGAGGTTTTCATGGATGATTTCTCCGTTTATGGAACTTCTTTTGATGATTGCTTAAGCAATCTTGAGCGAGTTTTGCAGACATGTGAAGAAACTAAGATTGTCTTGAATTGGGAGAAGTGCCACTTTATGGTTAATGAATGTATTGTCCTAGGGCATAAAGTTTCTGAAAGAGGTATTGAAGTTGATAAAGCTAAGTTGATGCTACTGAAAAGATGTCGTGTCCTAAGGACATTAAAGTTATAAGAAGTTTCCTTGGTCATGCTGGTTTTTATAGGAGGTTCATTAAGGACATCTCAAAATTTTCTAGGATTCTAACTAATCTCTTACAAAAAGATGTCCCTTTTGTCTTTGATGATGATTATGTAGAAGCATTTGAAATACTTAAGAAAGCCTTGATTTCTGCACCTATTGTTCAAACACCTGATTGGAATTTACCCTTTGAAATTATGTGTGATGCTAGTGATTATGTTGTAGGTGCTGTTCTAGGAAAAATAGTTGATAAGAAATTAAATGTTATCCAATATGCTAGTAAAACTCTAGACAGTGCCCAGAGAAATTATGCCACAACTGAAAAGGAATTTTTAGCAGTTGTATTTGCTTGCGATAAGTTCAGACCTTATATTGTTGATTCTAAAGTTACTGTTCACACTGATCAGGCTGCTATTAAATACCTTATGGAAAAGAAAGATGCGAAACCTAGACTTATTAGATGGTTTATCTTGCTACAAGAATTTGATTTGCATATTATTGATAGAAACGGAGTTGAGAACCCCGTTGCAGACAACTTGTCTAGGTTAGAGAATGTACTTGATGACCCACTACTTGTAGATGATAGCTTTACTGATGAACAATTAGCTGTCATAAATGCTTCTCGTACTGGTCCGTGGTATGCTCATTATGCTAATTACATTGTTGCTAAATTTATACCACCTAGTTTCACGTACCAGCAGAAGAAAAAGTTTTTCTATGATTTAAGACATTACTTTTGGGATGACCCACACCTTTATAAAGAAGGAGTAGATGGTGTTATTAGATGTTGTGTACCTGAGCATGAACAGGAACATATCCTATGCAAGTGTCACTCCGAGGCTTATGGAGGATACCACACTGGAGATAGAACTGCACATAAGGTATTGCAATCCAGTTTTTATTGGCCTACTCTTTTCAAAGATGCCTATAAGTTTGTCTTGTCTTGTGATGAATGTCAAAGAATTGGTAATATTAGTAGACGCCAATAAATGCCTATGAACTATTCACTTAGCACTGAACCGTTTGATGTTTGGGGCTTTGATTATATGGGACCGTTTCCTTCCTCTAATGGGTATACACATATTTTAGTTGCTGTTGATTACGTTACTAAGTGGGTAGAAGCTATTCCAACTAGTAGTGCTGATCATAACACCTCTATTAAGATGCTTAAAGAAGTTATTTTTCTGAGGTTTGGAGTCCCTAAATACTTAATGACTGATGGTGGTTCACATTTTATTCATGGTGTTTTCGTAAAATTCTTGCTAAGTATGATGTTAATCATACAATTGCATCCCCATACCACCCACGGTCTAGTGGTCAAGTAGAATTGAGTAATAGAGAGCTTAAATTAATTTTGCAAAAGACTGATAATAGATCAAGAAAGAATTGGTCCAAGAAACTTGATGATGTAGTATGGGCCTATAGAACTGCATATAAAAATCCCATGGGTATGTCTCCGTATAAAATGGTTTATGGAAAAGCATGTCACTTACCTCTCGAACTAGAACATAAGGCATATTGGGCCATTAAAGAGCTCAATTACGATTTCAAGCTTGCCGGTGAGAAGAGACTATTTAACATTAGCTCACTTGATGAGTGGAGAACCCAGGCCTATGCGAATGCCAAACTGTTTAAAGAAGAGGTTAAAAGATGGCATGACAAAAGGATACAAAAGCGTGAGTTCAATATAGGTGACCATGTTCTGCTATACAACTCTCATTTAAGATTTTTTGCAGGAAAACTCCTCTCTAAATGGTAAGGTCCTTACGTTATCGAGGATGTCTATCGTTCAGGTGCCATAAAAGTCAACAACTTCGAAGGCACAAATCCAAGGGTGGTGAACGGTCAAAGAATCAAACATTATATCACAGGTAATCCCATAAGTGTTGAAACCAATGTTATTGACACCGTAACCCCAGAGGAGTACATAAGGGACACTTTCCAGAACATTTCAGACTACGAAAAGGAATAGGTATGTGGTACGGTAAGTAAAGTGACTCCAAAATAGTTCCAACAGTAATTTTTCTCTGTTTTGGAATATTTAAGAAAATAGGAAAATAAGAAGTAGTCCGCGAAGGACACGAGGCGTCCACGAGGGTGGAGTGCGCGCCCCCCTGCCTCGTGGGCACCTCGTGTGCCCTCTGGACTCAGATTTCTTGCATGATACTTCTTTTGGTCGGTAAAAATTCATTATATAATCTCCCGAAGGTTTTGACCACCGTACCACACAAATATCTCCTGTTTTTGTTTCGAGCTGTCTTTGCTGCAGATTTAGAGCGAGTGTCTTTTCAAGAGTCAGTCAGGGAGAGTCGGGTGTCTCATCCGACACCGGGGCCAGGAGCAACCAATGATGCTCACCACTTTGGGCCATCAATGGAGGAAGATATGGAGGCCGCCTTGAAAAGGATAGATGCCATGGAGGAGGATCGAGAAGTTACCTCTCGTCTCCAAGCCAAATTCACGATGGAGGAACTTCAGAGCTCAGCAATATCCAAACTTGGTCATCCCTCCCGATGTTAGATTTCTTTCTTATGAAAATATGAAAAAGAGTGTTGCTTGTTCTGCCACAGCTATGCAACATCCATGGGTGCAAGGAGCTTTAGCCGTCACGGGTAAGCTCCGTAGGGAAATAATGGATCTCAAGCAGCAAGTCAATAAGCTCGAGGAAGAGAATCATATCCTAAGGGCCATCATCGCCAAGAATATCACATCACCACCTCCGAAGAAAGAGACATAAAAACATGGGTATGGGCACTCCCCTTGGAAACTGCCAAGCTTGGGAGAGTGCCCCGACATTGTATCACCATCACATTTCTATCTTTACCATTTTTTAGTTCGATCCTGTAGTGATCTAACCTCAAACAGTCAAATCTCTGTGCATAAGTGTCATCCCTGGATCAGTAATGCTGGCACACACAATACTTCGAAGGATTTATAACAGAGTAGCAATCACACACTTATTACATCGATAGTCTCAAGAGGGAACTTAATACAATAATATGGCTTAAGGCCTTCTAACTAAGATAACACCTGAAGTCTTGGAAGATAAAGTGAGTCCATCAACTCCAACGGCATAGCTGAGTGCACGACAACGACCTAGCGCACCTTACTCTTCGTCTGAAAAGTCTGCAACATGATATGTTGCAGCCCGAAAACGGTTCTGCACACGGAATATGCTGGCAAGATAACATAATAGAGCAATGAACAAGTAAATGCTATCACTACATGCATATATGGCTGGTGGAGGCTCTATGGTTATAATGTTTTTGCGAAAAGCCAAATTTTTCCTACAACAAATGAATATATTTTATTTAACTATCATGGTAGTTGATAAACATTGAGAATGGTACCCCCATCTCAATCCAATTAAAATAATAATAATTAATAACCCAACAAATTAATTTAGAGTGATGAGATCAACATGATAATCCAAGAACCAGATACTCAAGATGTCCATAACCGGGGACACAACTAACCATGACTAGTTTGTACACTTTGCAGAGGTTTGCACACTTTTCCCCACAAGACTCGATCTCCTCAGTTGGATTTCTCGCACTACAAGGTGTTTGAGAAATGGATGACCGAGACACAGTCTTTCAAAAACATTAACTCTTTACTCTGGGTAGACAGTACCAACCTACATCCCCTACATCTGCTAGTCTACCACTGAAAGAGGTCATGCAACATACTCAACTATGCTAGATCCCATAATAGCTTGTGGCTGCACACGAAAGTTTCTAGCATGAATAATCTTATGATCCCTTTGAGCCTGGGTGGCGAACCAAAAGACAACACGGGTATATCCCCAGGTGCCTGCATGCAATCCACCCAAATGTGTATTTAAGTAGCCACCTTAAGTTAACCATTTAATTAACAATCTCACATCTATCATGGATCACTCAAACCAAACCATGTCTACGAGCATAGCATAGAAGTATAGGCATAATCGTAGAAGTAACTCCCAAGGTTTGATAGTAAAAGGCAATAGGTTCTACCTCATCATCTACTTCCCAAACCCACGTGTTAATCACATCCTAATCATGCAGTTTTTGAGGATTGTATCTAATGCATAAAAACTGGGAAATAAGGGGGTATGATCAAAGTGTTACTTGCCTTGCTGACGATCTGCAAACCCTATAGACTTGTAGTAGAACGCTTCGCACTCTGGGTACTCAATCGCAATCAAACAATAGCATACATAAGCAGTCAAGCATGGATGCAAGGGTAAAACTCAAATAAGAATATCCAAACTGAAAGTTCAACTAAAGAGTTTCGATTTGCAAAAATAATCAATCAAATCAGAGCTATGGTACTGAAACTACGATCAAAAGAACTTCGAATACAAATCTGCTTGAAACCAAATTTTAAATTGTCAAAACCATGTTCAAGTTGATTAACTGGAAAGAGGGCTTCGAGACGAAGATTTTGGCTGTGGTCTCATTGGATTTCGACGAACGGTTGAAAAGTTGCGAGGGTTTAAAGATCAGGGGCTAATCTGCGATAAAATAATCGTGGATAGGTCCCTAGAGGAAAATAAAATAAAAAGAAAAAGACTACGGCGCGAGTGTCCGCTAACCGAGGCAAACGAACGAATTCGTTCGTTGAACCGAACTAACGAACGAACGTTCATAGAATAGACTAAACCGAGAAAAACCGATCTTAATAAAAAACGAAACAGATCTAGGGTTTTAAAAAATGAAACGAACCGGAACACAACCGGCGACGGGTCAACGGCGACGGCGGCTTCGACGGTGAATGGCTTGGCGAGGTGGCGTCGTTTGCGCGGGCGGCGGCAACAGTAGCGCGCGGAGCGGCGAAGGGCGGCGCTGGCGGCTGTGGTGGTGATGGTGCGGGACGAGGGGAGGAGGTGGCGGGGCGGCGGTATTTAAAGGGGCCGGGGGGCTACTGGCTTGGGGGAGGGGGTGACGGTGGGCGGTGTCCTGCTCGTACGCGGCGGCGGCGGTTGGACTCCGGCTCGAGTGTGGGACGGGCGAGGCGGTGGCGCGCTGGGCAGGCTAGGCCTTTGGCCTAGTTCGGTCGAGCAATTTTTTTTATAAATTCTGCCGAAGGAAAAAAATCCTAAATAAATATATTTTTTTTCTTCTAAAAATGCCAAAACAATTTTCACCGTCTAACTAAAATATTTAGAACATAGGAACATTTTCTTGGCCTAAAAATGCAATTTTGAAAAATGCATATTTTTCTAATTCAAATGAAATAACCAATAAAATCCAAATAAAATATTTATTTGATTTTAACACTTTTGCTCCAATATTTCCTTTATTTTGGAGAAGTCATTTTATCTCCTCTCTTCTATTTTTAATATTAGAAATATTTTGGAGAGAAAAATAATTAAAACCAAAATGATCCTCGTTTCAATATTTGAGAAAACTCAAATATGAAAATAAACAAAATCCCCAACTCTCTCCGTGGGTCCTTGAGTTTCTTAGAATTTCTAGGATCAAAACCCAAATTGCAGATAAGATATGATATGCATATGATGACCTATGTATAACATTCCAAATTGAAAATTTGGGATGTTAGAAACCTATGTATAACTCTTCTGTCTAGACTGAGCTACCTTCAGTCTATCTCGAATCAACTTAACCTTCTCTTCGGACTCTTTAATCAAATCTGGTCCAAACAACTGACGGTCTCCAACTTCATCCCACATTAACGGTGTCCTGCACCTCCTTCCATAAATAGCTTCGAAAGGTGCCATCTTCAAACTGGTCTGGTAGTTGTTGTTGTATGAGAACTCCGTGTAGGGAAAATTATCATCCCAGCTAGATCCATAATCCAGTGCGCAAGATCTCAACATGTCCTCCAGAATCTGATTAACTCTCTCAGTCTATCCATCTGTCTACGGATGAAAGGTTGTACTAAACTCTAGCCTAGTACCCAAGGTCTGGTGCAGCTGATTCCAAAATTTCAAAGTAAACTGGGTCCCTCTATCTGATACGATGGTCCTCGAAACTCCATGCAAACACACGATACTGGTCATGTATATCTTGTCCAACTTCGCACTCGTATAGGTGGTTTTCACTGGGATAAATTGAGCTACTTTGGTCAAACGATCCACTACTACCCAGATAGAATCATATCCTGATCGGGTCCTGGGTAATCCGGTGATGAAATCCATGCCAAGCTTATCCCACTTCCATTCGGGTATTGGCATAGGTTGTAGTAATCCTGCTGGCTTCTGATGTTCTGCCTTCATTCTCTGACATACATCACATACGGCTACATACTTGGCAATATCCTTCTTCATTCCAGTCCACCAGAAACGCTCCTTCAAATCCAAATACATCTTGGTGTTTCTGGGGTGTATCGAGTATGGCGAGTCATGAGCTTCCTCAAGTATTAACTTCCCGGTCTCGGCATTATTGGGTACATATACACGGTCCTCAAACCACAAGGTGTCGTGCTTATCCTCACGAAAACCTTTGGCCTTTCCTTTGCTCATCTTGTCCTTTATCTCAGCAATTTCCTTATCATCCTTCTGAGCTTCTCGAATCTTTCCCAATAATGCTGACTGAACCTCCATCGCTGCAAGAAAACCTCTAGGGACTATATCCAAACGAAGCTCCCTGAGATCATTGGCTAATTCCTTTGGTAATCCTCCACTTACGAGAGTATTGGCATAACTCTGCCGGCTCAAAGCGTCTACTACGATATTGACCTTACCTGGATGATAATGCAACTTCATATCATAATATTTTATAAGCTCCAACCATCTCATTTGCCTGAGATTCAACTCCTTCTATGTGAAAATGTACTTCAAACTCTTGTGATCTGTGTACACATCACAACGGTTTCCAATAAGAAAATGTCTCCGGGTCTTTAGTGCATGCACTACAGCTGCTAAATCCAAATCATGCATGGCATAATTCAACTCATGTGGTCAAAGTTGACGTGAGGCATATGAAACCACTCTTCCGTCTTGCATAAGTACAACTCCAAGTCCTAAGCAAGACGCGTCGCCATACAGTTGGAAATCCTTGTGTATATCCGGAAGAATCAACACCGGGGATGTAACCAAACGTTTTTTCAGCTCCTGAAAACTTGCCTCACATTCATCTGTCCACTTAAACTTAGTGTCTTTCTTCAGCAACTCCGTCATGGGCTTCGCAATCTTAGAAAAATTCTCAATGAATCTCCGATAATATCCCGCGAGTCCAAGAAAACTACTGATCTCTCCAACTGAGGTGGGTGCCAACCACTCAGTGACAGACTGAACCTTGGTAGGATCCACTACTATACCTTCTCCTGATATAATATGGCCAAGAAATCCAACTTCCTTTAACCAAAACTCACACTTGCTGAACTTGACATACAACTGATGTTCCCTGAGCTTCTCAAGAACTAAACACAAATGCTCCTTGTGCTTCTCTTCAGTCTTTGAGTACACCAAGATATCATCAATGAACACCACGACAAACTTATCCAGGAACTCCATGAACACCTTATTCATCATACTCATGAAATAGGCAGGGGCATTAGTCAATCCAAATGACATAACCGTGTACTTGTATAGCCCGTACCTTGTGGTGAATGATGTCTTGGGTAAATCCTGTTCTCGGATCTTCAACTGGTGGTATCCTGATCATACATCGATCTTGGAGAATACTTTAGCTCCTTGCAACTGGTCAAACAAATCATTGATCATCGGCAGTGGGTACTTGTTCTTGATCGTCACTTCATTCAATGCATGATAATCAACAACCATTCTCAAAGATCCATCCTTCTTCTCAACCAAAAGCACTGGTGCTCCCCACGGTGATGAACTTCGTCGAATGTCACCTTTCTCCAATAACTCCTTAATCTCCTTCTTTATCTCCTCCAGATCATTTGCGGGCATCCGGTATGGCCTATTCGATATCGGTCCGGTGCCTGGCAACAGCTCTATCAAAAACTCAATGTCTCGGTCCGGCGGCATGCCTGGTATTTCCTCTAGAAATACATCCGGGTAATCCTTCACTACAGGCATTTCCTCCTCAACAACTCCGGAGAGGGAATTTACTTGGGTTCTCTTTGGCGCATGCCTGGATACATACTTATTCCTTTTTCCCTCCGGGTTGGTGAGCAGAATTGACCTACTAGCATAGTCAATGTTTCCTCCATACTTCAATAGCCAATCCATGCCTAGTATTATATCCAATCCTTGTGACTCCAGAATTATTAGGCCCGAGGGGAAAACATGGCTACCAATGGTCAAGGGTAACCGATCGCACCATCAGCTGGCCATATACTCTGCACCTGGTGAGCTTACTAACATGGGTGTCCTAAGGGCTAAGGTGGGTAGCTTAAACTTGTCCACAAATCCCCTTGATATGTATGAATGCGATGCATAAGTATAAAAAAGAACGAGAGTGGTAGATGACTTAACCAAAAACTCACCAATAACTTTTTCTGGCTGCTCTTCAACCTCCTCCACGTTAATGCGGTTCACTTGTCCCCCGTTGAAAGGGTTGGGCTTCTTCCCAGAGCTTCCATTGCCATTACCATTCTTTGCTTCAGGGCACTCATTGGCATAGTGTCCAGTCTTCCCGCACTTGAAACAAGTAATCTGACTTTGGTCCTTCTTGGCGGGTGTGGCTGGGTTAGAGCGGTTCTGATTGCTACCTGCTCCATTCCCATTTCCATTCTTGGGGCCACTATGGTTATGCGAACTTCCTCCATTGTGCGTGTGGCCTCCATGGTTATGGGTATATCCTCGCGAGTTTGGGGTAAAACGAGGCTTCTGCTGAGCTCCTGAATTGTACTTCCCTTGTCCATACTTCCTTTTGCGGTTCTCAATCTGTTCCTGCTTCCCTTCAATCATAAGAGCCTTGTCTACCAACTCCTGGTAGTTGTTAAATGTTGCCACCATTAACTGCATACTCATCTCATCATTCAGCCCTTCCATAAACTTCTCCTGCTTCGCGACATCTGTGGCCACATCATCTGGGACATAACGGGCTAACTTACTAAACTCATCCACATACTGCCCCATAGTACGGTTTCCCTGGCGTAAGTTGTGAAACTCACGCTTCTTCATGCTCATAGCTCCAGATGAGACATGAGTAGTATGAAATGCTTGCTGAAACTGATCCCAAGTGACTTTGGCTATAGGGAAAGTGGCTGTGTAATTCTCCCACCATGAGGCTGCGGGTCCATCCAATTGATGTGCGGCAAAACGCACCTTGTCAGCATCTGTGCAACCTGTGGTGGTCAACTCCCTTCCAATCCTGCGTAGCCAGTCATCAGCAACTATCGGCTCGGTGCTACTGGAAAACACCGGCGACTTCAACCTCAGAAAACGGGCTAAGTTGTCAACTGGAGGTGGTGGGGGTGGATTGTTGTTGTTGTTGTTGCCTTGGTTCTGGACCAGTAGTTGCATCAAGGCATTCTGCTATTGGATCAACTGTGTGAGCTCCGGTGGGAAGGCAAATACGGCGTCACGTCTCGGAGGCATCTGATGGGTTTAGAGGGGAGAGCTTAGAATAGAATGAGGTCTAGTGAGAAAGCACTACCCATATGCACATGAGACAATCACATTCATATCACACCAATCAATTCAAACAAGGCATACAATCGATCTAACTATCATTACAGTGCTCGGACTATTACTATATACATGGGGGAAATACTACTGATAATATGGTGGTCTACTACAAGTTTTGATCGGTGGAGGACTCCATGATATCCGCTCCTGCTTCGTCTTCGTAATCATCATCACTACTATCGGGGTCGGAGTCGGTGTAATTGATGATGTTGTAGTCTTTAGGATGATCGTCATATCCTCCTGACGTGGGGTCTCCCATGAATACTCCTAGCTTCCTCGTCAGGTCGTCATTCTTCTCCACTAATATTTCAATTTCTTCCTCATATCCGTCGCGTGTAGACTTGACTTCCTCTTCAAGCTCCATGTTCCTAGTCATCAACTTCTTTAGATCTATCATGCTTGCGCACATCTGGTTTTCCTGGCGACGAATATGCTAGTTTAACTCCTGGATGAAACCTGCAATGGACCTGTCCCTCTTGGTGCTTATCATCTCCCATTACTCATCTCAGCGCCCACATATCTGATAGATGGTGTCCTTAAGATCCCTTTGATAAACTTCGCCGATGCGTCCCATGGCGATGTGGGCTGCCATGCTCTTTCCTAGACTCCAGGTTGGTGCATGAAAGGACAACTCTATGGGCTCAGTAACTAGCGTGAATGTCCTTCTTGGAACTTGAACTCGAATCATAGAACGCTCCTCTTCTGGTAAGGTGGCGGTGTAAGTCCTGGTGAAGCTTGGTATTCCGATGTTCAGGTACCTAGTGACTTCCTTCAAGTGTCTCCCAAAAGGTATGTCTTGATCCAATTGTGCAAACTTGTTCCTTGAGTCCGCCATCCTATAGTGTGGAAAATGGAGAGGAGTCAGAAATGAGTAGAGAAGAGTGACCTATGGCTTATCTTAGTGGTCATGTCCTACAATCAGCGTGTTCTCTGATACCATCTTGTAGCGATCTGGCCTCAAACAGTCAAATCTCTGTGCATAAGTGTCATCCCTGGATCGGTAATGCTGACACACACAATACTTCGAAGGATTTATAACAGAGTAGCAATCATACACTTATTACATCGATAGTCTCAAGAGAGAACTTAATACAATAATATGGCCTAAGGCCTTCTAATTAAGATAACAGCGGAAGGCTTGGAAGATAAAGTGAGTCCATCAACTCCAACGAAATAGCTGAGTGCATGACAACGACCTAGCACACCTTACTCTTCGTCTGAAAAGTCTGCAACATGATATGTTGCAGCCTGAAAACGGGTCAACACATGGAATATGCTGGCAATATATCATAATAGAGCAATGAACAAGTAAATGCTATCACTACATGCATATATGGCTGGTGGAGGCTCTATGGTTATAATGTTTTTGCAAAAAGCCAATTTTTTCCTACACCAAAGGAATATATTTTATTTAACTACCATGATAGTTGATAAACATTGAGAATGGTACCCCCATCTCAATCCCAATTAAAACAATAATAATTAATAACCCAACAAGTTAATTTAGTGTGATGAGATTAACATGATAACCCAAGAACCAGATACTCAAGATGTCCATAACCGGGGACATGGCTAACCATGATTAGTTTGTACACTCTGCAGAGGTTTGCGTACTTTTCCCCACAAGACTCGATCTCCTCCGTTGGATTTCTCGCACTACAAGGTGTTTGATAAACGGATGACTGAGACACAGTCTTTCAGAAACATTAACTGTTTACTCTGGGTAGACAGTACCAACCTACATCCCCTACATCTGCTAGTCTATCACTGAAAGAGCTCATGCAACATACTCAACTATGCTAGAGCCCACAATAGCTTGTGGCTGCACATGGAAGTTTCTAGCATGAATAATCTTACGATCCCTTTGAGCCTGGGTGGCGAACAAAAAGTCAACACTGGTATATCCCCATGTGCCTGTAACCAATCCACCCAAATGTGTATTTAAGTAGCCAGCTTAAGTTAACCATTTAATTAACAATCTCACATCTGTCATGGATCACTCAAACCAAACCACGTCTACGAGCATAGCATAGAAGTATAGGCATAATCGTAGAAGTAACTCCCAAGGTTTGATAGTAAAAGGAAATAGGTTCTACCTCATCATCTACTTCCCAAACCCACATGTTAATCACAGCCTAATCATGAAGTGTTTGAGGATTGTAACTAATGCATAAAAACTGGGTAATAAAGGGGTATGATCAAAGTGTCACTTGCCTTGCTGACGATCTACAAACCCTAGAGACTCGTAGTAGCACGCTTCGCACTCCAGGTACTCTATCGCAATCAAACAATAGCATAAATAAGCACTCAAGCATGGATACAAAGGTAAAACTCAAATAAGAAGATCCAAACTGAAAGTTCAACTAAAGAGCTTCGATTTGATAAAATAATCGATCGAATCGGAGCTACGGTACTAAAACTACGATCAAAAGAACTTCGAATACAAATCTGCTTGAAACCAAATTTTAAATTGTCAAAACCATGTTCAAGTTGATTAACTGGAAAGAGGGCTTCGAGACGAAGATTTTGCCGGTGGTCTCACTAGATTTGGACGAACGGTTTAAAAGTTGCGAGGGTTTGAAGATCAGGGGCTAATCTACGATAAAATAATCGCAGATAGGTCCCTAGCGGAAAATAAAATAAAAAGAAAAAGACTATGGCGCGAGCGTCCGCTAACAGAGGCAAACGAACGAATTCGTTCGTTGAACCGAACTAACGAACGAACATTCGCAGAATAGACTAAACCAAGAAAACAGATCTTAATAAAAAAATGAAACGGGTCTAGGGTTTAAATAAAACCGAAACGAACCGGAACAAAAACCGGCGGCGGGTCAACGGCAACGGCGGTTCTGGCGGCGAACGGCTCGGCGAGGCGGCGGCGTTGGCGTGGGTGGCGGCAGCAGCAGCGCGCGGGCCGACGATGGCAGCAGCGCGGGGCGGCGGCGGGCGGCGCTGGCGGCGGTGGTGGTGATGGTGCGGGACGAGGGGAGGAGGTGGCGGGGCGGCGGGTATTTAAAGGGGACGGGGGGCTGCTGGCTTGGGAGAGGGGGCGACGGCGGGCGGTGTCCCGCTCAGACCCGGCGGCTGCGGCCAGACTCCGGCTCGGGTGGGGATGTGTGAGGTGATGGCGCACTGGGCAGGTTGGGCCTTTGGCCTAGTTCGGTCCGGGATTTTTTTTATAAATTCCGCCAAAGGAAAAAATATCCTAAATAAATATAAAAACTCTAAAAATGCCAAAAACAATTTTTGCCGTCTAAATCAAATATTTAAAACAAAGCGAACATTTTCTAGGCCTAAAAGTGCTATTTTGAAAAATGCATATTTTTCTAATTCAAATAAAATAACCAATAAAATACAAATAAAATATTTATTTGATTTTAACATTTTTCCTCCAATATTTCCTTTATTTTGGAGAAGTCATTTTATCTCCTTTATTTTATTTTTAATTTTGGAAATATTTTGGAGAGAAAAATAATTAAAACCAAAATGATCCTCTTTTCAATATTTGAGAAAACTCAAATATCAAAATAAACGAAATCCCCAACTCTATCCGTGGGTGTTTGAGTTGCTTAGAATTTCTAGGATCAAAACCCAAATTGCAGATAAAATATGATATGCATATGATGACCTATGTATAACATTCCAAATTAAAAATTTGGGATGTTACATATCCTTTTGGTTATATCTTGATCAAGTAGAATAAAGTTTAGTATGATCTATCTTTGAGTTTTCTGTTGATCCTTATCTACGTAATTGAGTCCGTGAGCTATATATAATAAAGATTAGTCTTGAGTCGAGGGCTTGATTATCTTGCTATGATCTTGAGGGAATACAAGAAATGAAAGAATAAAAAGAAATAAAGAGATCATATTGATCTTATGGATAGTAATGACTTCACATATAAAGAGTATGATGAATAAAAGTTGTTGAGAGCTGACAAACATAGTTTTAGTCATCATTGCAATTAATAGGAAGTAATAAAGAAAGAGAGATTTTCACATATAAATATACTATCTTGGACGTCCTTTATGATTGTGAGCACTCATTAAAATATGACATGCTAAAAAGTTGATGTTGGACAAGGAAGACAACGTAATGGGTTAAGTTTTCTTATATCCGAAATAAATTATATTGTCATGGATCATACAACATGTTGAGCTTGCCTTTCCCCCTTATGCTAGACAAATCCTTTGCACCAAGTAGAGATACTACTTGTGCTTCCAAATATCCTTAAACTCAGTTTTGCCATGAGAGTCCACCATATCTACCTATGGATTGAATAACACCGTTCAAGTAAGTTGTCATTGTTGCAAGCAATAAAAATTGCTCTCTAAATATGTATGATCTATTAGTGTGGAGAAAATAGGCTTTATACGAGCTTGTGATATGGAAGAAATAAAAGTGACCGACTGCATAATGAAGGTCCCTATCACAAGTGGCAATATATAGTGGCGTTCCTTTGCATTAAGATTTTGTGCATCCAACCATAAAAGCACATGAGAACCTCTGCTTCCCTCTATGAAGGGCCTATCTTTTATTTTTGTCTTATAAATTATACAAGAGTCATGGTGATCTTCACCTTTCCTTTTTACATTTTATCCTTTGGCAAGCGCTATGTGTTGGAAAGATCCTGATATATATAGCTAATTGGATGTGGGTTTTCATAAAGCATTATTGTTGACATTACCCTTGAGGTAAAAGGTTGGGAGGCAAAACTATAAGCCCCTTTCTTTCTTTGTGTCCGATTAAAATTTCATACCCATAAGTATTGCATGAGTGTTAGCAATTTTGAAAGACTAAATGATAGTTGAGTATGTGGACTTGATAAAAAGCTCTTATATTGACTCTTTCTGATGTTATGATAAATTGCAATTGCTTCAATGATTGAAATTATAGTTTGCTAGTTTTCAATGAAGTTTCTGATTCATACTTTAAATTGTGAATAGATTGTTACTTTAGCATAATAAATCAAATGACTATATATATATGTTGTTGTTCTAAGAATGATCATGATGCCCTCATGTCCATATTTTATTTTATCGACACCTCTATCTCTAAAAATGTGGACATATTTTTCGACATCGGCTTCCGCTTGAGGACAAGCGAGGTCTAAGCTTGGGGGAGTTGATACGTCTATTTTGCATCATGCTTTTATATTGATATTTGATACGTCTCCGTCGTATATGCTTTTCCAAACACTTTTGCCCTTGTTTTGGACTCTAACTTGCATGATTTGAATGGAACTAACCCGGACTGACGTTGTTTTCAGCAGAATTACCATGGTGTTATTTATGTGCAGAAACAAACGTTCTCGGAATGACCTGAAACTTCAGAGAGCAACTTTTTGGAAAATATAAAAAATACCTGCAAAAGATGAAGGCCTGGGGGCCCACCACCTGTCCACGAGGGTGGGGGGGCGCGCCCCCTGCCTCGTGGGCCCCCTGGTGCCTCTCCGACTCCAACTCCAACTCTATATATTGTGTTTCAGGGAGAAAAAAAGCAGAGAAGAATTCATCGCGTTTTACGATACGGAGCCACCGCCAAGCCCTAAAACCTCTCGGGAAGGTTGATCTGGAGTCCGTTCGGGGCTTCAGAGAGGGGAATCCGTCGCCATCATCGTCATCAACCATCCTCCATCACCAATTTCATGATGCTCACCGCCGTGCGTGAGTAATTCCATCGTAGGCTTGCTGGACGGTGATGGGTTGGATGGGATCTATCATGTAATCGAGTTAGTTTTGTTAGGGTTTGATCCCTAGTATACATTATGTTCTGAGATTGATGTTGCTATGACTTTGCCATGCTTAATGCTTGTCACTAGGGCCCGGGTGCCATGATCCTATCTTGAACCTATTATGTTTTCATCAATATATGAGTGTTCTTGATCCTATCTTGGAACTCTATAGTCACCTATTATGTGTTATGATCCGTTAACGCCGAAGTGACAATAATCGGGATACTTACCGGTGATGACCATAGTTTGAGGAGTTCATGTATTCACTAAGTGTTAATGCTTTGTTCCGGTACTATATTAAAAGGAGGCCTTAATATCCCTTAGTTTCCATAAGGACCCCGCTGCCACGGGAGGGTAGGACAAAAGATGTCATGCAAGTTCTTTTCCATAAGCACATATGAGTATATTCGGAATACATGCCTACATTATATCAATGAACTGGAGCTAGTTCTGTGTCACCCTAGGTTATGACTGTTACATGATGAACCGCATCCGGCATAATTCTCTATCACCGATCCATTGCCTACGAGCTTTCCATATATTGTTCTTCGCTTATTTACTTTCCCGTTGCTATTGCTATCATCACTACAAAATACCAAAAACATTACTTCTTCTACTGTTACCTTTTGCTACCATTACCACTACTATCATATTACTTGGCTACTAAATACTTTGCTGCAGATACTAAGTTTCCAGGTGTGGTTGAATTGACAACTCAGCTGCTAATACTTGACAGTATTCTTTGGCTCCCCTTGTGTCGAATCAATAAATTTGGGTTGAATACTTTAGCCTCGAAAACTGTTGCGATCCCCTATACTTGTGGGTTATTAATATTTATTGCATTATGGGCTGTTATTACACATTATGTCCCAATACTTATGCCTTTTCTCTCTTATTTTACAAGGGTTACACGAAGAGGGAGAATGCCCGCTGCTAGAATTCTTGGCTGGAGAAGAAGAAAATATTAGAGACCTATTCTGCACAACTCCAAAAGTCGTGAAACTCCATGAAAGTCCGTTTTGGAATATATTAAAAATATTGGGCGAAGAAAGCACCACACGAGAGCCAGCCACGTCCACGAGGGTGGAGGGCGCGCCCCCTGCCTTGTGGGCCACCTGGCAGGCCCCCGATGCCCATCTTCTAGTGTAAGGCGTCTTTCACCCTGAAAAAAATGAGAAAGAAGCTTTCGGGACGAATCGCCTCCGTCTCAAGGTGGAACCTTGGCAGAACCAATCTAGGGCTCTGGCGGAGCTGTTCTGCCGGGGAAACATCCCTCCGGGAGGGGGAAATCGTCACCATCATCTTCACCATCGATCCTCTCATCGGGAGGGGTTCAATCTCCATCAACATCTTCACCAGCACCATCTCCACCCAAACCCTAGTTCATCTCTTGTATCCGATCTTTGTCTCAAAACCTCAGATTGGTACATGTGGGTTGCTAGTAGTGTTCATTAATCCTTGTAGTTGATGCTAGTTGGTTTATTCGGTGGAAGATTATATGTTCAGATCCTTTATGCATATTAATACCCCTCTGATTATGAACATGAATATGATTTGTGAGTAGTTACATTTGTTCCTGAGGACATGGGAGAAGTCTTGCTATAAGTAGTCATGTGAATTTGGCATTCGTTCGATATTTTGATGAGATGTATGATGTCTTTCCTCCAGTGGTGTTATCTAAACGTCGACTACATGACACTTCACCACTGTTTGGCCCTAGAGGAAGGCATTGGGAAGTAATAAGTAGATGATGGGTTGCTAGAGTGACAGAAGCTTAAACCCTAGTTTATCTGTTGCTTCGTAAGGGGCTGATTTGGATCCATATGTTTCATGCTATGGTTAGGTTTACCTTAATTCTTCTTTCGTAGTTGCGGATGCTTGCGAATGGGGTTAATCATAAGTGGGATGCTTGTCTAAGGAAGGGTAGTACCCAAGCACCGGTCCACCCACATATCAAATTATCAAAATAACAAACGCGAATCATATGAGCACGATGAAAACTAGCTTGACGATAATTCCCATATATCCTCGGGAGCGCTTTCCTTTATATAAGAGTTTGTCCAGGCATATCCTTTGCTACAAAACTGATTGGGCCACCTTGCAGCATGTTGTTTACTTTTATTACTTGTTACCCGTTACGAATTACCTTATCACAAAACTATCTGTTACCGATAATTTCAGTGCCTGCAGAGAATACCTTACTGAAAACCGCTTGTCATTTCCTTTTGCTCCTCGTTGGGTTCGACACTCTTACTTATCGAAAGGACTATGATAGATCCGCTATACTTGTGGGTCATCACCAGCGCCTGTCCCCGCCGGGTGCGAGTGCCCCCCTCGACGGCATGTATGGCCGTCATCGACCGCTTCCTTGCACCAACGCCAGTCGCCTTCTCCCGCCAGTTGACTCGCTCCTGGAGAATGAAGTCCAGAACATTGTGGCTTTCCTTGATGCTAGGGACAATGTCCAGGAGTATGCCAACAATGGCGCAAGACGCCACCGTAGCCGTCACCGTCCCCATCGGTCAGTGGCCCGACGACACACAGAGCACGACAGAGGAGCCACTTCCCACCACAAGGCACCCCCGCCACCGCCGCATAATCTAAATTTGCCATAAAAACATTCGGATTGCCATGCTTAAAATCCAAACATTTATCATTTCCGTTTATTTTATATCGATCATCGTATGAATGTAAAGTTAGAGTCAGACTGAATAAAATCTATGGTTTGATCGATTGAATGTTCTGATAGAGCCGTATCAAATTAAATATAAAACTGGAGCCGTATCAAATTAAATATAAAATGTCATCAAGCCACATGTATTCCTTCTCATCAAACGACCTAGACTTCTTCAATGTGAGCGCTCAACATGTTTAGCGTGTAGTTAATTTCATGCCAAAAATAGTGCTAATCACATAATAACACGCAAATAATATCCTACTTAATATTCGCATGCACTTAATATACTTCCAAATTAATGTGCATTGCATGTACACATTGACTAGTACTACTAGGACGTGAAACTGGTGCCGTAAGTTGTGAATGCGTCCAGATATGGTCAACGGCCACATCGCCCACGAGTTCTTTGTGTTTGCCTGTGCGCCTAAACGTAGAAGGGGAGGAGAGAGAGAGAGAGCACACATGGAACCCACCAGTAAGTGAAGGAGAATAGTACGCGCTAACGAGCCGGTCCCACTAATGTACTAAACATAATATTATATGTTATCCATTAAATAGGCTGTGGTAATATAAAAACATTATATGAACAAAGGGGGGTACAACAAACATTGTTGTTCTACGTATGTTGCCTATTGACATGCGGCTTGAAGGCCCTGGGCACATGTTCGATCCTCGTCCTTTTAAATTTTTAATTTATATATGGATCCAAATTTGTTTCATGACAGGTGGGCCCCTCGGTGTCTAGTTTGTAGCACTTTAATTTGTGGGTCGAAATTTGTTCCATTACAGGTGGACTATCAGTGTGTAGTTTTGTAGCTTATTTGTAATAATTAAAGAGAACAACAGAGTTTTTTGCAATAATACCATGGTTCGATGTTGAAGGCGAGAAAGGACATGTGAGAGAGCGATGACCGAGCCAGAGCGAAATCAGTTGGGGGAGGTGCGGGGGTTGCAATGGTGTTTGGAGTAGTTGTGGGCTGAATGCTACGAAAATATAATCTAAACCCACCGGAATAAATGCCTACACAAATTAATCCAAGGTTGGAGTCCCTATCGCAATGTAAATAGCTCCGGCTTTACGAGGGATGGAGAGGTAGCTTCAATGTGTGGAAGATACAGCGTGAGAAAGCGAGGTCAATCGAGACACATATAGATAGAGAGACAAAGTGAGTGTGGTCCGACATTCATTGAAAAGATATATATGCTCTGGAGAGATATTGTCCAACTGAGCTTTTGGGAAGGGTGAGGGCTGTAGGATAGAGCTTTAGAGATGATCCAGTCACATACATGTAGATATATTTTGTGCGTGGGAGGAAGCAAGGTCAATCGATTACATATATAAAGGGAGAGAGATTGAGCGAGTGTGGGTCGTCATGTGATTGAAATAGTGAGACGGGTTGGAGAGAGTGACCTAGATAGACAATGTGCGTGAGAGAATATACAATATGAATATGTCAAATTGGGCTCAAACATGGAGATATATCGTTTGTGTCCGAGAAAGAGCAAGGTCAATCAAGACATACAAAGAGAGAGAGATAGGGAGAGAGAGGGAGAGAGAGATTGAGCGCGCGTGGCCTGCCATGAGGTCGAAAGAGTGGGGGCGGCTTGGATGGACTATCCTAGATAGACAATTTGCGCGAGAGAGTATAGAGTGTGTCGATCGAGGCCCGGACAAGGAGATATATCATTTGTGTGTGAAAGAAAACGAGGTTAATCAAGACTCAGATAAAGAAAGCGAGATTGAGCGAGTGTGGCCCGCCGTGCGGAAAAAAGATTTAGAAAGTCTCGAGGGAGTGACCTAGATAGACAATGTGCGTGCATGCGCACGAGAGGTTGGTGGGCTAGATAGGCAATGCATGTATCTAGCGAGAGAGGGTGGGAGGGAGAGAGAGAGCTCGGCATGGGGTGCAATGGCGGGTGTGTGAGGTAAATACATTTGGTAAAAGAATGGAAAAAGGGGGTTGTGTAGTTGAGAGAGTTAGAGATCGAAACATGGAGAGAAAGAATGAACGTGTATAGGAAACTGATAGCTTCCTAAGGTGGTTAGGAGAGGAAGATGGAGTGATACATGAAGTATGTAGCATGTGTTCCGTGGGGGTGGGTGGGGCTAAAAACAACATTTGAATGTAGATAGTATGAGACTTAATATCGATGTTTCAATTCGGTGTACATTCTAAGATTTGAACTGAGGACCATGCATATGGGTAATTATTTCGAATTCATGCCATACTAGGTTCGGAAAAGTTGACATTGAATCGATTGTTGTGCTATTTTGTAGGTCATATGTTTGAATCCATCCAAAGTTTTCTCACTACCATGGTGTTCATCATATAAATATGAATTTGTATTAAAAAAGTAGCGTGGATACCGTGAAATGTGAAATCCAAGTTAGAGTTGGAGATCGCTATGTGACACACACTCTAATTCAAATAACTAATTATGTGACACACACTCTAATCCATGTTAGCATGGATACCATTTAGATTTTTTTTCAAATAACTCCTCATTAATTAATTTATAGTATTTCGTTTCGAATGACTAATTATCTGCAAGGAAAACACGGGCATTATAAATACATACATATTCATTTGCAAATGAAAGAATATTCGTTTGCATTCTCAAATGTAGGCGCACCAGGCAGACTAGGGTCGTGTCGTGGTGGCCGCATGTGTCGTACAGACGCTTAGCAACCAGCCACCCACCCCGTCCCTCCCCTCCGCCCCCCAAAAAAGAACGACGACAAAATAAGTTCGCGCTTCCACATTTCGGATTGAAATATTTGGCGGCCCCAATTCCAGCCCTGCAAAATCTCCCTTCTCCACCTTCCCCTTCCGCACCCAGATTGCTCAAATCCCTAATTCGCTGCCAACCCAAGCAAAGTTCGAATCACCCCTCGTCTGGTCTCTTTCCCCACCTCTGTGCCGGATGACGACGAAGACGATGGTCGTGCTTCACCACCACACCGGAGCTACCTCATATACGTCTTCATCCACCGCACTGGGTGGTCCACCGACAACGTCGGCCGCCGCAACTGACATGCCTCACAGACACCGACTTCCATCGCATTAGGTGCGCTTCACCGACGCCGTCTCCCACCTCACCAGGGCTACTTCACCGAGAACATCGTCGCACCTCCACCCCCCGAGGCTGTCGGGGCTTCACCAATGGTCTCGTCCACCGCATCGTAGCGCTCCACTACCACTCAAGATCTGCATTCGTGCTCGGCCAGCCAACACCAGCGCATCACCCTGAACGGCTCTGAAGTAACCTGCACTCTAGCTAGGCAAGCATGCCCAAACGCCAGCCAGAACTAGGTTTCCATGCACCACTCCCTTGTTCACTGTTCCAGCGATGTTTTGATATCCTTTCACTACTCTCTTAGCTTACACGCCTACGCAACTCTGACTTTAACTCTTATTTCTTATGGAGATATCATCTGAAACAAGCAAAACCATTTTTTAGTGAAGCATGACGGAGCTATGAAATCTGGTACACATCCCGCACACCCGTATAACCTTGTAAGTATCTGTCCTCCGGTACAACAGCAAGGTCGATTCCTCTTATTTGATCAACCATTCGCCATGTAAAAAATGCAGAGGGGGATGCAAGGAGCACAAGTCCTGCACATCCAAGCAAGTGGTAACATGCACATGTACATGGAACATCCCAAGCGCAATCAGAGCTGTAGTGAGCCTGTACAATGAGCTAGCGTAAGTCCCTGCATTCATTTAATTCGTACTGGCCTGCGTGTATGATTTGTGTGAAGTGGCGGATCCATGAATTCAAGTTACCAGGGGCGAACATTTAACTTAAAAAATACGAAGGCACTTGCACTCTGGAAATCAACATAACTTAGAAATGTGAAGCTACATGCACTTTGAAAGCCAGCTAATGATCCAAAGTAGTTCAGATTATAAAACACTAAATGATGTAAGCACAAAAAATTACAAAATGCAACATGATGTACAAGGACAACTAACATGGTCTGTACCTTCTTGAATTATTTGTTCTCTGGCTGAAAATATAGAAGTGTAATTGCACCTATAACTAGTGTGCAAACTGCATATCAATATATCTATCCTGCACAAGTATGCCAATAGTTTCAAACAACAGAATAGAAAAGTATTTATGCTACATTGTCATGATACGGGGACTTTCTGGTAGATGGCCTCAATGTTTCCTCAAGCCATGAAAATGTACTATAATTTGCTTGTCATCAATGCCTGCAAATCTCTATGTCTCTCTCAACATAGTAGATCATCATTAGACACTAAATCCTTCAATGGGAGCTTGCAAAATGCTTGCATTAGATCCCTCATTAGACACTATATGTTCATCACCAGGAGCATGTAAAATGTTTGCATTAAATCCTTCATTAGCAGTATGTTCATTAGACACTTCAGGCTCAAGAACAACATGAGCTTGTATGTTTGCACTAGAAACTTGATTAGATACATCAGATTCAGTCAATTCAGTATTAATTGTGGGAGGAAGTACTATGTCTAGAAACTTCCATTCGCTTGAAGCCCGGCGACTGCCCTCTAAGGAGGGCGCGAGGAAGTGATGTGTTGGTCTGTCCAGCGGCGTCTAGGTTAGGAGCGAACCAGACTTGAGGCTGTAGCGAACGAATTGGGATTTTTCCTACTATCGATCGATATGGGAGGCGCTCGTTTGGGCCGCGAGCCTGCTATAGGGCCCGCTTGCACTTACGTTATTGGCCCATCCAAATTGAAACATTTTCTTCATTTTTTACATTGCCTGCTCATGCGTCGGGACGAACAAAACTAGCCTGGGCCAACCTGGACGACTCAAACTAGGTGTACACTTTCTAGCCAACAAAGGCGGCCGCCCATACCAGTGCCTACGGTGGTGTCACCCCTTTTTGCGTGTATGATTGGGGTAGTGAAAAATATTCCATTGGCACTTTTGATTTACCCATAGGATGGTTCAATTGCTTGTTTCTATGAACTAAGTTCGCCAATAATGTGAAGGATGCCAGTCTTTTCATCATACTGTAGATTGCTTAGATCTCGATATGCCAAATGTAATCACATGAAAATATAGTAAAAGCTAGTGTGATGTGTGTGGCTACAACTAGTCTGACTACCCGTCCTCATATAACATATCAAGGACGCACCATATTACCAGATTAACCATTCGACTTACCAATGCAATGTGGGAAGAAAGAAGTATTGGCACCGCGTATCCAAGCATTTGATGCCATGGACTCCTTCATAGAACCTTGTAAGTTTAAAAGAAGTTGCAGTGTGCCTGTACAAAGAGCTAGCGTAAGTTCAGTTACCTGCTTCCCAGAATTTTAGTTGGCCACTTATTCCAAAATTGTTCAATTATGTTGCTTGGCTTAATTTAGTTTGGTACTGATTACATAATGCCATAGCCTGTTAATCCTATTATGGACTGTGCCTATCTATGTGTTTGATACTTACTGCTAAGAATTACCTGTTTTCCTGAACATAAATAGCTACTTAAGCACGTAGATAGCTGGTCATATGTACTTCTAGGGTGCAGTAGAATTCATGTGTAATTTATGTTCTGATACCCTGTTTGTTTAAATGGTTTGCTGTTATCACTTGTAGCACTAATAATGTTTGCATGTTCACAGATAGGCAACTGTCAGGTTTATATGAGGGACACCATCTTATTAGCTTATATATGTGTTGGAATCATTTTGCTTACATCAAAGAAATTTACAGATGTATGTGTTGCTGGTAAACGGTACTGACTTATTACTTTAATATGTTGCCAAGAACTTGTTGGTTTTTCTAGTTCATGTGTAATTAAATACATTTTCAAAACTGGTTAGTTTTACTAGTTTGATGTCAGTTTCTTGTGGCTCTTGCAACACTTTATTTATGATTGCTAACATTCAAGTTTGTAGAATCCGATTGAAACTCCGTTGGCACAACAGGTATGTTTTCAGAAACTTCCTTGTTTACCCGGTTTGCTGATGTAACTTGTCTCTGTAATCATCTTACCAACTTCAAGTTTTCAGGTTCCAATTGGATGTCCAATTGCACAACAGGTACATTTCAAAAATATATTTGTGTAACAGGTTTGCTGTTGTGGCTTGTTGCTCTAATCAAGTTACCGACTACTCAACTTTTCAGGATCCAAGAGAAACTCCAATGCCACAACAGGTTCCTTTTGCAAAACTTGTTTGTTTAACTGCTTTGCTGCTGCAACCGGTTGCTCTAATCACATTACTGGCTACTCAACTTTTTAGGATCCAAGATAAACTCCAATGCCACAATAGTTGCCTTTTGCAAAACTTGCTTTTAACTGCTTTGCTGCTGCAACAACCGGTTACAATGATGTTAATAACTACTTTTAAGCATCCAGTTGAAATTCTTTAATTCCTGGTTTGTTTAACTGGTTTGCTTCTATAACTCCCAGTTGAGATGTTTTGCTAACTTCAACTTTTCGGAATCCAATTGGAACTTTAATGGAAAAATAGGTTAGCCCAAGATCAAAGAGCGAGGTCCCCATGGGTGTTGTACCATCCCACAGGAGTGGCACCGGCCCAATCGTGCATCATGAATAGCCAACTGCTGATGCTCTACAGGCTAAACTATTGGTAGAAAGAGATTCTGCTTCTGCACTTAGAGATGAAGTTGACATGTTGAGGAAGCAAACAACACAATCACAAGCAGTACTCAAGATAACCATTAAATATTTGGTGGATTTCAAAATGAAGCAAGCTGAGACTAACCACATTGTTAAGGTCCTGAAGGAAAAAAGGAAATTAAATTCCCAGTTTGTAAATCATAGGTCAAATGTTCTTTCCATCGTGAATAACCTTTGTGTTGTTTGTTCATGTAATCGATCAAACCATTTGTTTTAGAGATCATGTAATAATTGTTTTTTGTTTTTTGGTTTGTAATTTTTTTGAGCACAAGTCTATATTAATTGATAAGACTCGAAGACATTTCATTTTGATTGTTGTGCCAGACCTACAAATATGCCAATCGGGCTGAATGTGCATTCAACAATAATAGTAGTATAGATGGACCTTAAGTGGCACGCATCGAAAAGGGCCAAGATGTTGTACTAGCTTCGCTAAAAAAAGGATGCTCTTCTAGCAAAAAAAAGTACAGCGGCCTGGCTTATGTATGTTAGTTGATATTATTGATCCATATACTCTATAAGTGTTTATATGTCTGTTAGTGTAACATCCCAAATTTTCAATTTGGAATGTTATACAATAGATCATCATTGCATATCATATTTATTGCTTTTTGTTGATCCTATAAATTTCACGCAACTCAAGGACCCTCGGAGAGAGTTGGGGATTTCGTTATTTTCATATTTGAGTTCTCTCAAATTTTGAAAATAGGATCATTTGATTTTATTTATTTTATCTTCAATTATTTCTATTATAAAAATTATGACAGAGGGAATAAAATGACTTCCAAAAACAAAGAAATATTGGGGATTTAATAAAAAAATCAAATAAGATTTTATTTTGGTTTTATTTGCTATTTTATTTGAATTTAGGAAAAATTGCACGTTTTCAATAATTGCATTTAGGGCCAAGAAAATGTTCATCATGTTCTAAATATTTTATTTAGACAGTAAAAATTTGTTTTGGCATTTTTAGAATTTTATTTATTTTTCTAAAACTTTTTTTAGTTGCAGCGTTATTGTTTTTTTTAAAAGGAGACCTTGCACCCTACTGGGCCAAGGGCCCAGCCGAGCAGGCCGGCCCAGCCAGCCGCCACCGCCTCCCGCCCGGGTCGAGATAGGAGTCCCGACCGCCGCTGCCACCGAGTCCGGGGAGGACCCGCCTCCCGAGGCCGCCCCCTTCCCCAAGTCGCCGCCTCTCCCCACCTTTATAACCCTGCCGGACCCCCCTGCAGCCCCACACCCGCCGCCGCCTCCCCACGCCGCCAGCGCCGCCGCCGCACCGCAGCCGCCGCCCCGTCGCCCCGCACCACCCGCCGGAGCCTCGCTGGAGCCCTGAGCCGAGGTAGCCGCCACCCCAGTTTTCTGAGAGAAGTCATTTCGGTTTTTTTAGAAAACCCTAGTTTTCGTTTTTTTAATAGATCGGTTTTCTCCGGTTTATTTATTTAGCGAGCATTCGCTCATCCGTTTGTTTTAACGAACGCGTTCACTGTTTAGTTCCAGTTAACGAACGTTTGTTCGTTAACCCGTTCATCGTTTTTCTTTTTCTCGGATTAAATCCACGATTTTTCTGATCACGATTTCTTATCCGATGTTCGTTTTAGTTTAACTTTTTGCTCATTTGTCGGAATCACGCGACTCAAGCGCCTGGAGTTTCATCTCGAACCCCTCTTTCCGTTTAACCAACTCAAACAAGTTTTTGCCTCTATAAAAATTACCCTAGATCCAGAATAGTAAATGAAGCCTTTTTTCTTTTGCTGTTTGTCTTTCGTTGCTTCGTTCGATTTGGTTCTTTTGGCCAATTGGAGTTCTTAAGTTGAACTATCTGGTTAGATCTTTTATTCGAGTTTTACCTATGCATTAGTTGAGTACTTATTGTATGCTTGTTTGTTTGCGATAGAGTACCCGGAGTGCGCCGCTTGCTACTTCGAATCGCTAGGTTTTGCGGATCATCAACAAGGCAAGTAACACTTTGATCATACCATCCCACTACCCAGTTTTTATTGCATTAGATCAATCCTCACACCATTGCCATATTAGGATCTAATTAAATTGTGGGTCTGGGAAGTAGATGAGGTAGTACCTATTACCTGTTTATTATCAAACCTTTGGGAGTTACTTCTACGTTTACTTCTTATGCCATGCTATGCTAGTAGACGTGGATTGGGTGAGTGAAAACCATGACAGATGTGAGAATGTTAAATTAACGGTTTATCTAAGATGGCAACTTAAATACACATCTGGGTGGATTGAGGCACCTGGGTATTCCAGCGATTGCCTTTTTTTTGGACCGCCACCCAGGATCAAAGGGATCATGAGATTATTCATGCTAGAAACTTGCGTGTGCGGCCACAAGCTACTATGGGCTCTAGAATAGTTGATTAAGTCGTGCAAACTCTTACAGTGGTAGACTAGCAAATGTAGGGGATGTAGGTGGTACAGTCTACCCATCATAAGGTGCTAGCGCTTCTGAAAGACTATGTCTCGTTCATTCGTTTCTCAAACACCATGTAGTGCGAGAATCCCAACGGAGGAGATCGAGTCTTCTGGGGAAAAGTGCATAAACCTCTACAGAGTGTATAAACTAATCATGGTTAGCCGTGTCCCCGGTTATGGACATCTTGAGTATCTAGTAGTTGGATTATCATGTGAATCGCATCATGTTACTCTAATTAATTTTGTTGGGTTTTTAATGATTATGCTTAATTGGGATTGAGAATGCTGTCAATCATTCTCAATGTTTAATAACTACCATGATAGTTAAATAAAATTTATTCCTTTGCATTAGGGAAAAATTATAACTGTCGTGGAATTGCTACGGCAGATGTCCTAGTGTGAGGACTTAGTCGTGAGGCCAACGCATCTATGTGGTAGCTTGAGAGGGGTTGAGCGGGATCGAGAGACGCAACGCAAGACAAGGATTTAGACAGCTTCGGGCCCCGGGAAACATCATCCGGTAATATCCCTACATGCTGTTTGTGGCTAGGTCTTATTATGATCATGAGGGAGTCACCGGTAAACCGACTCTTTGTGTCTAGCCCTAGAGATTGTTTCTTCTTGCTTGTCCCTCCTTGGGGAGCCCTGCCCCTCCTTATATATGTTGAAGGGGCGGGTTACATGACTAGTCCTAGTAGGATTAGGATTAACCTATTACAAGTAGAGTCCTAGTCTTGCTTCCTTTGTAGGAGAATATTCCTTATACATTTCCTCTTAAACCGGCCCATCATAAATGTGAGCCGGACTTCTGGTCCTTGGGACTAGTCTTCTATCTGACCCACCGTTAAGGCTATCCATGAGTCGCCAGGTTCATGAGTCGTCATACCAGTGAACCGCCAGACACGTAAGTCGCCAATCCTCTGGCGGGTTACCAATGAAACGCCAAGTCCGGACGGGTTGTACTTCCGGCCGGTTTACGCCGCGAGGTATATCCCCGACATTAGCCCCCAAGTTTTATCCATGGTAAACTTATGCTGCAAAATAAATACAAGAATAAATTTGACAGGTTGTGCTCCGGGTTAAGAATTCTTGTAAACCGGCACCTTATCATCCTTAAGTCCTTGTCATTTCCTCCTTCTAGAAAATCTGAGTCAATAGACCAGCTTCATAATCAATTTGCTTGTAAAATAAATTTTGTAAATAAATAATCAATTTGATTCGGCCTTCAATGCTCTGACTTGACAAAAATATTGGTCTTCAAATATTCAACTGATATTCAGCCGGCTTGAAAATGTAGCACTTGCCAAGCTATAATTTCCCAAATCGGCGAGTTATAAAAACTGATAATTCTGGGTTATGATTGTTGCCAACGCCTGTTCATGATTGTTTCCAACTCCGGTTCATGATTATTGATGACACCGGATTATGATTGTTGCAGACACCGGATTATGATTGTTGCAGACACCGGGTCAATCTGGTTTATTCAAAACTGAGAATTTGAAGATTTTTCTCCCTTATATCTGAAGGAAGTATGCCCTAGAGGCAATAATAAAGTTATTATTTATTTCCTTATAATCATGATAAATGTTTATTATTCATGCTAGAATTGTATTAACCGGAAACATAATACATGTGTGAATACATAGACAAACAGTGTCACTAGTATGCCTCTACTTGACTAGCTCGTTAATCAAAGATGGTTACGTTTCGTAACCATGAACAAAGAGTTGTTATTTGATTAACGAGGTCACATCATTAGTTGAATGATCTGATTGACATGACCCATTCCATTAGCTTAGCACCCGATCGTTTAGTATGTTGCTATTGCTTTTCTTCATGACTTATACATGTTCCTATAACTATGAGATTATGCAACTCCCATTTACCGGAGGAACACTTTGGGTACTACCAAACATCACAACGTAACTGGGTGATTATAAAGTAGTACTACAGGTGTCTCCAAAGGTACATGTTGGGTTGGCGTATTTCTAGATTAGGATTTGTCACTCCGATTGTCGGAGAGGTATCTCTGGGCCCTCTCAGTAGTGCACATCACATAAGCCTTGCAAGGATTGCAACTAATGAGTTAGTTGCGAGATGATGTATTACAGAACGAGTAAAGAGACTTGCCAGTAACGAGATTGAACTAGGTATTGGATACCGACGATCGAATCTCGGGCAAGTAACATACCGATGACAAAGGGAACAACGTATGTTGTTATGCGGTCTGACCGATAAAGATCTTCGTAGAATATGTAGGAGCCAATATGGGCATCCAGGTCCCGCTATTGGTTATTGACCGGAGACGTGTCTCGGTCATGTCTACATTGTTCTCGAACCTGTAGGGTCCGCACGCTTAAGGTTACGATGACAGTTATATTATGAGTTTATGAGTTTTGATGTACCAAAGGAGTTTGGAGTCTCGGATGAGATCGGGGACATGACGAGGAGTCTCGAAATGGTCGAGACGTCAAGATTGATATATTGGAAGCCTATGTTTAGATATCGGAAGTGTTCCGGGTGAAATCGGGATTTTACCGGAGTACCGGGAGGTTACCAGAACCCCGGGAGCTATATGGGCCTTAGTGGGCTTTAGTGGAAAGGAGAAAGGGGCAGCCCAATGTGGCTGTGCGCCTCCCCCCTTCCCCTAGTCCTATTAGGACTAGGAGAGGTGGCCGGCCCCCTCTCTCTCTTTCCCCCCTCAAGGAGTCCTATTCCAACTAGGATTGGGGGGAATCCTACTCCCAGAGGGAGTAGGACTCTCCTGGCGCGCCTCCTATGGCCGGCCAGCCCTCCCCCCTCTAGTCCTTTATATACTGAGGTAGAGGCACCCTAGAACACACAAGTTGATCCACGTGATCTATTCCTTAGCCGTGTGCGGTGCCCCCTGCCACCATATTCCTCGATAGTACTGTAGCGGAGTTTAGGCAAAGCCCTGCTGCTGTAGTGCATCAAGATCGTCACCACGCCGTCGTGCTGACAGAACTCTTCCCCGACACTTTGCTGGATCGGAGTCCGCGGATCGTCATCGAGCTGAACGTGTGCTCAAACTCGGAGGTGCCGTAGTTTCGGTACTTGATCGGTTGGATCGTGAAGACGTACGACTACTTCCTCTACGTTGTGTCAACGCTTCCACAGTCGGTCTGCGTGGGTGCGTAGACAACACTCTCCCCTCTCGTTGCTTTGCATCACATGATCTTGCGTGTGCGTAGGAAATTTTTTGAAATTACTACGAAACCCAACAGTGGTATCAGAGCTAGGTTATTTATGTTG